>NW_017306689.1:692907-727827 GCF_000935625.1 Nanorana parkeri | reverse complement strand
CATGTCTTTCAAATAATTCTGTACATATATATATAAAAAAATAAGAGAAGGAACTAGTTTAATAATATGAGGAATGTATCCTCAATAGCACATATTGTTCTATTATATATAACTTCTCATACATATAGAAAAATGGTAGGGACCACCATTCCTGAAAAACTGATTTTCTTATTGAATGTGAATAAAACAGGGGTAAAAAATACATGGTGATTCAGTAAAATGGTGTCATCAGATTCATTCAGCCCATAAATAAAACCCCATAAAAGCCAATAAAATAAAATGAGGAAAACCAAAATGACTAAACACCTAAAATACAAGTAATTAACAGAATATTAAAGTCCTCCCAAAGAGATTAGACAAATATATTAACATGTATCTAATGACTCTCAATCAATTCATAAAGCAAATTCATCCACTTCTGATGTGGAAGTCTAGAGTATGGGTTAATATCTGCATATGTGTTAAGGTGCCCATACACCTTGCGATTATCATTTGATTTCCAAACGAAATCAGACTTTCATACGATAACCTGCTCATTGATGGGAAGTGAACGATCAAAATTACTGTACAACTGGCTGAATTTCATCTATTGGGCAGGCTAGAAAACTTTTTTTGAATCATACGAAAATCGATGGTTTAGTGGCGCTTCCTCGGCCGAAAAAAATCGTAACATGAAAATTGCACATGTGCATTATCTGAACGAAAATCTGTTCTATCGATCAACGAAATTCGGCCAGTTAGTATTGCTAATGAACAATAATTGAAATCCACATTGGTCTGTGCATGATGGGGCAGTCGTGTGGAAATCGAACGACGGTTCGATGAGGGGGCGATACAAATTGAACGATACCATCAAGTATCATTTATATTTACAAATGCTTCATTTAATAAATGTATTTAATATATTGATGTATACTTCGAAAAGAAAAACCTATTGAATGATTAATATATGCTCATATTTTCAAGTAGAATAACAAGATTGAGCTATTTTAGATATGCATGATTTTAGATATAAATTAAAAAGTTATAAATACTGCACAAAATATAATAATAATAATAATAATAAAATAAGTAGAGTCATAGCATACATAAAGTATCTTATCTTCACACAGCTAGTTTTCACTCATTTAAATGAGTTACTTCTTTACAGTACAAATCTACTTTAAATAGAAAAACAAAAATGTATCCAACATTAAAAACGAAGCTAAATTAAATCTTAAAGCAGCAGACGTGGGATCTTCTGAATATGGAGCTGATTAGATTAACCTCACTTACCTTATGTTTGGATAAACCTGGGAAAGACATGCCAGCTGCATCCTTAAGATTTGACCAATCAAGATATAGGTGTGAAGAAAATAACCAATTTAACTGTATTTAACTATTGTGTGTTTGTACTGTAAAAAATAATTACTGAGCATGACCACAGATTTGTGAAAGTGCATACGTTTTTAAACCATGTAAAATCTTGCACTAAATAGATTAAATTTGCTCAGTAAATATTTTCATTTAAGTGCTACTGATCTAATAAAATTTAATAAAGCATATATCTGCCAACGGTTAAACATATAAGACCGATTTACTAAAGGCGTGGAGAATCTTCACTTAAAAATTGTTTGAATATTCACTTCAATAATCTAATTATTTAAAAAGTAAATTCCATTTACTTTCAATATCCAATAAGGTTCAGATACTTTTTTACATGATCACACAATTTATTTTAATAAAGATGCGTCATTGCTTTAGTAAATCAGCCTCTATTGCTATACTTCCTCTTTTGCTTTCAATTATTGTAGCCTTTGTATTATGAGATATTTGTTTACAGAATGCCAGTACCCATACATTATTCAGTTGTAGCTCCAATATAAGGAATATTGCTTGCAATGAATGAGTATTATAAAGGCTGAATATTCATATGTTCTCTTTTTTTTTTTTTTTTTTACAGTCACTGTTCACAAGTTTTCCAGTTAAAAAAAATTACAGAGAGTTTGACATGTAATCAAAACTGGGCTGATTTGTTTAAATTGAATTATGTAAACTTTGACTGCCAGGCTTTCATACTGAAAGTACTACTGCATTTTCACAGGGACTATTTCTGGGTTACCTCATGTTGCCTTACAGTCGCCCTTTTCTGTGCCTTTCTTTTCACATCCCTCATGAGGGGCCCTGAATGACCAACATTACTTTTAGCAATAAGAGGTCTCTGCCAAGAAGATTCAGTGCAGGTATTGTGTGATTTCAGTGAAGGCCAGTTAGGTAAGCAGTAGAAGGGGTTAGTTTTGTGGGACTCAATTAGAGATTAGTTAAGTTTGGTGTTAGACAAAGATTTAGGGTGTTAGTGTTACGGGGAGATAAAGTGTTAAGCACTTGTTTTATGTTATGTGTTAAGCATTCAGCTAGGGGAGGAATAAGTGTTAGGAGAGTGCATTAGAGTACGGGATATTTTCTACTTAGTAACTGTTATGGCAGCTTTAACATTGCCACCTGTTCTCAAAACTAATAGCCCCTCAGTGAAATCTACAGCATTGGCTCCCAGCACAAAGAAATTATTTACTATCCAAAGCACAGAATACACAAGTAGAATAGTAGTAGAATACACAAGTGGTGTATCTGGTGATAACCAGTAAACAATTCAACAGGCAAAAGGGATTTTACAGCCAGATTACCTTGACTGCTGCCAAATCGAATCCTTAAAAGGAGAACTATGGGGTTAGGGCTTTTCCCCATAGTTCTCCTAAGGGTAACGGGAGGACACAAACTAGCATCCTCCTGTCGCCAAAAGCTCAGTATGTCGCGAGCTACGCCGCAGCTGGGACGGATCCCGACTTTACTGTCGAGATCCACCCAGCTGCGGGATTGACAGCTGGCTCTGCCTATCTAGAGGCAGAGCCAGCTGCACCCGCCCCCCCCTCCCCCATCCGTTCCGCCAGTCAGCGATGGAGGATCGGCCACTGGAGGGGGGGATCCCTGCAGGGAGCCGTGAGTGACAGTCACGGCTCTCTGCAGGGACAGGGTCAAGAAGTGAGCGAGTGACTGTATGTGTCTGATCACTTCCCGATCTATTGAGCCGACCTCTGACAGTTTCATTGTTCCTGGCTTCGTAGTGAAAAGTCAAAGACCACAAGCAAGCAGTGGGAAATGGGGAGTTCAAACTTTTATAACTGGATATTTTCCAGATCAGTTGATCTTGAACCAGTATGAAGATTAGATTCCTGCAACCTGCATCATTAACCCCTTTAATACCTCCATACAGTTTAAAATGGAGTGATATCTGTGGTGTTTGAGTGTTTTTTTTTTTGTCATCGTGATACCACAAATGAAGGATATTTCTTTGATTTGAAGTTGGGAATAGATCTCTTGTATATAACTATGGAGTATTTACAATATGATCATAATGAATAGTGCAGAGCCTTGTAAATGCTTCTTGCTAAGATGTATGCTAAATATCCCTCTTTGCTATATTGATGCCACTGGATTGTATATGGAATAACAGGAGTCCAATTACAGCATTCTACTTATGCCAGTAGTCTTAGGGAATGTTTTATAGAGATCTGGACATCCACTTCTGTTAAGAGGTTATACAATATAAGATCCATTATTATTTATGTAATGACACATTGCATCTTTGACCTCTATCTAATTTTTCCTATGTGAGGAGCAGTAACAACTGGAACCAAGGTGTAGTATCAGGTTTCAAAGTGGATGGTCTGAAATACGGGACTTTTACATCTGCGCTGGATAGTCTATATAATACTTCAACCTTTTGAGATCTGACATTAATTCATACTCTGTGTTAGGGATGTTCAGATACCAAGTACCGTACTCGGTACAAGTACAAGTACATGTACAGATACCTTTCCAACTCCAGGACTAGACTAGAGAGAGAAAAATGCAAAATTTAGGAGGCAGCTGTCATTTGTAAGGAGCACACAGAGCTCCTGGGATTTGTACATCCCCATTTTAATGTATTATTATTTTTTTATAAACATATATAAGTGATGCACCGATACCATTTTTCCAAGTACAAGTACTGATACTTGTCCAAGTACTTTCAGATACAAGTACTGATACATTTTTGTTTATTGTCATGTGACAGTTTTTCTAAAACAATATCAACTACTGATTTCAGGACAGTGGTGGAACGCCAAAACCAGGTCCCAATTGCAACCGCTGCAACCCTGGTAGTTCTCATGAAAATGCCAAGTATCGGCACTGGTATCTGAACTGGTATCTGGGCATCCCTACTCTGTTTATACAAACAGTGATAACTGGTAGATTTGAAGTGGATGGATTACTGTTGGGCAATCCACCTATGACAATCACTTTGTGTATATATATATATACACGGTAACAATTGGTGTAATGAGATGCACCTTACAGATCCAGGTGATGCTCTGAATTCCTTTGTTGCAAGATATAAAACAGTGAGAAATGTTATGAAGTATGCTAATATAATCTGTTATTTTTTTCACGTTGGATATGTATGGTTCAATGATTAATGGATGGGTGACATCTTCTATCTAAGCAACGCAATGGAATAATGTTCAATATTGATGGCATGGTCACTTGGATGCTCTATTTTTCATATACACTATATTTGTATGCATAGACCAAAGTAATCTGGATATCATATATGCTGTTATCTACGTCTATTTCCATATAATTCCATAAATGGTTGAAAATATTTCTATGAAACTACATGTCACTGGGCTCTAGGAATGGTGGGCTTTTATTGGGGTTTTGTACCCGGGTACATTTTTAAAATATTAGGATTAAAAAAGTGACCTTTGAAAAGGCTTTTGGGGAGGGAATTTAGAGTTGTTATAATTGCATATTGTAATTTGTATTTGGGGGGCACTATTGTTCTTATGTCTGTTGTGGTCCTAAAACAGTATTTTTTTGTTTTGAGCTTTTAAGTGTATGAAACTGTGGACTCCAGACTTAGATTTTGTGGACTCCAGACTTAGGGTTTGTTGGTCATTTATGTATTTTGTTCTGTAGTGTTGATATTGTTTGTACATGACCAGCGCATGCACAGTGCTTATGATTGTGTTGTTAAGAAAGCGCAGATCTTGTGTCACCTGACGGTTCAGTGGTTAGTAACTCTGCCTTGCAGCACTGAAGTTACCAGTTCAAATCCAAGCTAGGACACTATCTGATTAAAGTTGTCATGTTCTCCCTGCGCTTGCGTGGGTTCCTTCCTCCATGGCTCACAGGTTAATTGGCTCCTGTCTAAATTGGCCACAGTATATGTGTGCATATGAGACAGATGCCTTAGATTTTAAGCTCCTTAAGGATAGGGACTGGTGTAAATGTAAACTGCTGCAAAAATTAACAGTGCTATATTAATTCCTGTAATAAATGAACTGGCAACTTTAAAAAAGCCCAGCAATGACATCCCCCATATGTCTTTGATGGCATGTGAACACCCCTAAAGGGGCAAATAAATGTAATTGTTTATTGAATATTTGAGACAGAATCAGATTCATTGTCAATATAAGGCAGGGGAACAAAATTAAAGGCAAACTATTTTGAACCAAGAAAACAAGATAACAGAGATTAAATCGGCAAAAGGTTTTTTTAATTTTCTTGTTTTGCAGAAAGTGGGAAAGGGACAAAACCTCTTATTTTCTGGTTGTCTGTGATCTGAATGGGGGAAATGTTCTGCCATTTTCCTATGTGGTCTAGTGGACACAAAAGGGAAATCACATTGATGTCACACATAAAAATAAAAACCTCTGTTTTCCTCTTTACTGGGGCAGTCACTCCCCTGGCAGCTAGAGGAGATAATATTTTCCAGCAATGCTACTCCAAAATGGATATCCTCAATATCACACACCTGGGCATATTTATTGGGATGTAATTAATTTGAGACTAGTTTCTCTAACACTCTTTCCCCCTACCCTGTCTTCTGACTGTTACCCAGCTGCTCACCTCTAGATCCTGGACCTCCACATTGCCACCCTCCTCTATATCTGCCCCAGCCAACACCTGATGTGTAAGGTCTAAACTCCTCTCGATGTTGTTAACACTCCTTAGTGTCACCAGTAGATTTTTGATATAGAGGATCTGGGCTTCCTAGAAGAGAGCTAATTTACATCTCATGCCACAGTATTTACCCTCGAGCAGGTGTTGAGCTAGCGCATACATTAAGCAAGATAGGCACCTGATAGCATTACCATTCATGGTGATGTGACGCCTATTTCCTAATGGGGATGCACAACATTATTTGTTTACTTACAACGTACTGACTTGCTACAGATTTATAGCATGACCTGCAGTTTCCAGTCTCACAGTTCCCCCAACAGGTAAGTTCAGTATTGCAGTGCTCCAACAGATTAATACACTAGCACAGTGCATTAGAAGTGAGCCAACAGATTTTTACAATGTCACAATGGCCCTGACAGATTGTGGTCACTGTGATAGTGTACTAAACAGATTAATACAGTATCACAGTGCCCCAATTCAGATCAATACAGTATCAAGGTGGCCCTAATAGATTAATACAGCATCACGGTGCCCCCAACCGATCAATACAGTAATACTAATATAGTATCCAGAGCCCCCAGAAATACTCTCTCTCAGCTCCCAGCATTCTCTCATACAGCTTAGATGTAATCCCATGCAGCACTCGGATGCTTAGCACCACTCAGCTGCTCTGCTGAAAATTATTCATAGGGGCTCTGGATCTAGTCTTAGGAGACCTGATACAGACTCTCCATGCAGTTGTAAGTATCATATCAAGTCTGATAGTGATAGCTGCAATCATCAATAGATTAATGCCATAGACAGACCGGTGACAGCTCTATCCTGGCCTATGTACTTAGGGGAAGTGCCATGATGTCACTACACTCTCAATGTAAACACAAAATGAAAGTGTTGAAGTACATTGACTTTATATTGTACTCCTATGGATTGAGTTTTAGAAGCATCAGAAGGCTAGGAGCTCATCTTTTCAGCTCCTAGGCTTAGTGTAGACAGTGCCAGCAGGAGTCCCCAAAAGTCATCGAGATGGTGCTGGGATGAATTGCCACTATCCCAATGCTATTTTAAAATGGCAGTGGATAATACTCTGTATAATTTTTGGAACAAATAAAAATGTAATAGGTCTTAGTTTTTTTTAATCTTAACTAAAAAAAAATGTAAACATTTTTTCAGTAACAGTTTTTATAAAATATAATTGAACTACATTAATATGTCCCAAATATATATATCCCCTCTGTATAGGTGCAAGTATGTTTAGTGTGCACAGATCAACAACCTTCATAGTCTGTTATAAAGATAGATAGAGGCGTTGTTTAAAAATACATTTATGTATTTTTAATGAAAGCATAACTAAATTAATTTGGATTCATTCATGCTTTTGGTGCATTTAAGCCTGTATAGTAATCTCCCCGTCCCCAGCTCCACTTCTCGTCTTGTATTCACCTGTCTTTTTCCCAGTAAGATATCGCAGATAAGAGTGCTGTAGTGATGTAGCAGCTGGGCAGAAGGAACAACAAGCAAATGTGTATTGAAAGTTTAAAATCCTTTGGTTGGTATAGTTGTTTAAGTTAGTGAATATTGGAGACATCACCTTCCATACTGTTAAGTATTATTAACCCCTTTCTTCCCATTATCTGCTGTGGCATTGTGAGGCAATACCACGGTGTTAGGTGGCCTCAAAGTCACCCAGGGTTCTCAGCCAGAGGGGCTGAGTGGCTCCAGGAAGACATTACTGGTACCAGGAGAGAACTGCCTTTTCAGTTCTTTCTGGGTTTTCTGGATCATAGTTGGGATCCTGGAGCCAGGAGATTTCTTAGAGCTCTGGGTGGGAAGAAATCTCCATTCCTGGGTCCATGCTTTGGTGGTGACCAGCACCTGATTGTGCACCTGTTTACACCCCTCATGAAGTGTGTGCTGGGATGTGTTCAGGGCCCCACCTGTGAGTCAGGAGAGCTCCACCCCGGAGTCAGTGTGGAGGCCAGGGCAGCAGGGAGCTGCGGGTTTGTGAACCATATTGAGAGGATTGGCATGTTATTGCTGTTGTCTGGAGGAACCAGACAGTGGCCCTAAAGATTGAGGCCGGAGCAGCAGTGCTGCGAGAGAGACTTGTTAAAAGACTGGGACACCTTGAGTGTACGTGACAACTCGAGGATTGGTGAGCCCCTATCTGTTATGCTACAGCAAGCTATTTATGTTGGATTTCGTGTTATCTATCGTTTTGAAAGCAAATAAACTGCATTGTACTTGCACCTCCGGTCTTCAGTGGAGTGTCCTTGTTACACTGCATATAAACATTCTGAATATTAACACTCCCCAGCATAATTCCTCCTGCTGTGGATATGTGTATAAATGTTGCTTCCCTTCAGAGCCACCTGCTGGAACTCTTTCTTTCCAGTCTCCATTAATGATCAGGAACCTTGGTTAATGATTATATGAGCAACATGTCAGGTCTAGAACAGTGGTTACATACAGGCTGAGGGCTTTGTTAAAAAAAATGAATTATTCAGCCTGCAGATGAGCACTGCATACTGAAGCTGTCATTGTTCATCTGCAGTGCCATAAGTTTAAAACCCCACTACAGGCTGCTTTGAAACTTACCCCTACAAAGGGGTCACCTTGGCACGGTTTGTGTTAAATGCTTGTTTGTCTAGAGGGAATGGAAAGTACAAATAGTTATCTTATCCCCTGCTGCCCAAGCAACCTGCACTCTCCTCTGCTGTACAATGCTCATAGGATGTGGGAGGGCCCTTCCTGTCCTCGCATACATTGCTGGACTGCTAGTACTCCATTGTACGTGATGACATCGGAGGGTTAAGTGAAGCAGCTTCAGGGAGAGCAGTTACATAGATAGGAATAAGCCTTCAGGAGCAAGGAGTAAGGCAAGTATTTTAATGTATTCCTTTCCCCTTCATGTCAACAGAGCATTTATCCATGCAGTGTGAGATGACCCCACTACATATGTAAGCTTAACAGCAGCCTGGAGTGGCGCTTTAATCATGTAAATAGATTACAGTCAATTTTTAGCCTTTTTTCAGCCTATAATAAAAAAGAAAACCGTTTTATTAACAGTTTGCCAAATATAAGCTATATATATGTTTTTAAAAAAAATCGAAACATTTTAAGATATGTAATTTAGTTATGCAATCATTTCCAAGTTAGCAGACGCATGCTAGCTCTGCTAAATTTGATCTGGGTATTTTTTAAAATATTTTTTCTGCTAACAAAGTAATTTCAAATATTATTTGTTACAATTATTTTAGAATAAAAGAAACAAAGAATGACATATGTATCCAGAATAACTGTTTATTGTTGAATGTATGTAAAAGTTGTAATATCAAAACAACAATTACATTGTTTTTATTAAGAATTTATTAAACAGAATTTCACTGGGCATGTCAATTTGTGCAATAATTATCTTCAATCTCAAGGCACCTCTTTAGGTACGGAGTTTGTCACTTTATACTAGATATGTAAATTTAATTTCATTCTGAATAAATATTCGTATGAACATATCGTATTTGGACATTCAGATGCATCTGAATTTCCGAATTTGAACGAGTCCGAATGGTCCTTTAATGGAAATTTGGATCCATGCTAATTTCATCCAAAACTAAAATAAATCAAACATGTGACTGTTCTCTGGCCAATGAGATGCTTTTCTTGGTGGTTGGGGGTTGCATTACACAGTCACACATGTGAAAAATCGGACGGATCTGAAATGTGAATAACGAGCTGAATCAAATTTCGGATCCAAAATCCAAAAAAGAAAGAAAGAAAAATACGTATTTATACGAAACAAAACAAATTTTTTTGTGGGTTTACATGTCTACTTTATAGAGCCTTCTGCTATAATGTCATAATTTAAATACATAAGAATTCTTAAGACTGCAAGTGTATTGTAGTTGATGTGTTTTAATGGCTTAAATTTAAAAAATCTTTACTCTGCAAACATTTACAGTGTTGGTGTTCCTTTAAGGTTTAGGTTAAATAAAACTGTGCAAAATCTTTGCAGACTCTAAAGGCAATGATTAACCACTTGCCGTCAGTCCGTTTTTTTACAACGGGCGGACGGCAAGTGGTTAATCATTGCCTTTAGAGGCAATGCAGCATTGGCGGGTTGCAGTCTTAACTGAAAAATGGCCTGGATGGGAAGGGGGTTTAACACCACGGATGTCAACTGGTTAATGTGCAAAAAATGTTTTCCTCCTGCAACTACAGTAGAGTGAAGTCTGATTGGTGGCCTTAGAGTTGAGGAGGGCCAACATTGTGTATGGTCTTGAGAGAGACCATCCAAGAGCTTATCCTGGTCTTTCTGGGTCCATGAGAGTGAGGGTACCCGTTATTCAACATGTCACAAAGCTGGAATGATTGTATCTGCAGGAGCAATATACAAGCAATGGTTTGCAGGGCTTTGCTGTTGCTATGATGCCTCGTCAAACAAATTTTTTTTGTATACATTTACATTTATAAAAATTGGTGCTGGTGGATGCATTTGGGGAAACAAATATCTTTATATGCTAACATCTATTTTACAGCCATCATTTAATGCTCAGCCTTTGCAGTTCCCAGCCTGGTAACCCAATGCATTTAACACAGCTCAACATGACTCAGCAGAGTCTGATGTTTTGGTGTATAGAGCTGCAAAGACGTCAAGCCACATCAGCATCAACTCTGAATCAATGTTCCCTCAGGGATGATGGGCCCTCATGGTTGTATTTAAGGACAATGGAAATAATTTTAACCAGGCATGCCCCAAAACGTCCTTCCTGATATGTAATGCAGTCTTTCCTTTACTGCTGCTGTAAAAGGTAAATCATGTTTACTGTAAAATAAACAAATTGGTAAATAAATACTATAAATCATAGCAGTTGCTAAATGAATGCAGGGATAGTATAACAAATATATTTTATCCACTTAGTTACACAGCTTCAGAAAATGTTTTCACTCCTGGGGACCAGAGAAATTTTGCCATTTTTGCTATGCGTTTGTTTAACTATAATTTCCATCTTCCTCATGCATTGCGCCTACACATATTATATACCATTTTTTTAAAGGACAAGTTGGACTTTAATTTGATGTGACATATGCATATATACAGTATATGAATTGTTATTATTTGTATAAAAAATACAAAAAAAACAAATGTTTTCACACTTTTGGCAATAATAATGTATATATACAGTAATTAGTGTAGCTAACAGAAAGTAGTTCATAATAAATTATTTTATTTGTCCTGATTTATAGGGTATATCATATGTCTGGGATTTCAGTTTATTTTAGGAGTTATAGGTCACAAAAAACAAGAAGTGAAATACAATTTCAGAATGTGGTATGTTTGTCTTCTATCTTTAATAGCCTCCTCTGCATTCTATTTTCTTTATTAAACATATTTTTTAAACTTTGACTTTTTAAAACATTTTTCCTTTTCTTACATTTTTAAAGATGTTAACTTTTTTTAATTTGTTGATCTATGGGGCACTAAGGGGTTATTTTTTATTTACAGGGGCTTCGATACTTACGATCTCTGAGGAGAATACAGTATTCTCCTCAGAGAAACTTTGTATCTGTAACACACAGCTAGCTAGCAGATTCACAACACAGTGAGCTGCTTCTGGCTGTGATTGTCATGACTCTGTAAATCACAGTGATCAGCTTTTGCTGTGATCACAGGACTGTGACCAACTAATCTGCCATTGAGGGTCTGCCTCGGACCCAGAGGGATCCATCAACAGCAGTAGCTCAATGAGTGCTGGTCCTTTCAACGAAAATGAATCTCCCATACACAATTTAATCCATGTGCATAGATAAGCTGTACACTGACACACAACTTCATGCTCTCATCCGTTCCACCAGCTCTGTGATCAAGCCGTAATAGTTGAACGCATGAAGTCATATGTAAGTACACAGCTTAACTATGCACTTGGATTAAAATGTGCACTGAAAAATTATTTCTGGAGTGCAGCTCTTTTTCTGACATTTGGATTTAGTGCCTGGCAGATTGTGGCATACCTTCAGAGCTGGCACCCAATAAGCAGACGAGACCCTCGGATTGTGGATGGGGATGCTTGCAGTGTATTTGTTTTGTGCAATCTTAATCTTTATCCGTTTTATTACCTACCTCAACTTAGTGCTGATAACTAACAATCATAAAAGTGTCAAACAACAAAGCTGCACACAAGTACATGAAATATAAAGTCTTTGTTAATTAACAGTTTTCCTGGAGATGTTGATGGAGGAATCTGCTCTATTTTGTCACTCAGCCCACGAGTTGAACAAAAAAATAGACATGTGTATACCTGATTTATGTATTACTTGTGCTGGATTATACCCATAATCTGTACAATGATGTTCCCTAGCATGATGTCCTATGCAGAAGGAAGGTTCTACACTATGAGAGCTTCACATTGCTGCGGGCTCTCAATCCAGACTGTCAAAAGAAATGTAAAACAAAATTATTATTTTTAAATTTTTGCACATTTATCAGCCTATAAGAAAAAGAGCACTTTTTTAAAATTAAAATAGTGTACCAAATAAAAACTGTATATGTGCTTAAAATATGTGTAAAACGTATCTAGGGGGTCTATTCACGAAGCTGCCGAGGGATCTGGTCGTAGCTTCGGCCGATCCTTAGGCTAGCTTCGGCCCCAGGACCCCTTCAGTTCAGTAGAACCGAGGGGGTGCTGTACGGGCTATTCACAATAGACCGTACAGCTCCCGATCGTGGCCGAGCGGCTCAGTCGAGCCGATCGCATATCCAAGATGGCAGCACCCATAAATGCGTGCGACGGTGCCTGACGCCAGCATCATGTGACGTCATGCACCCCGCCTCCAATATGGTGACGCGTATTGCGCAGAACGCGCCAGTGGCTGATATGACCACCACACGTTCTGTTTTTTATATGTGCGCTTTCAGATTCGGAGGTTTGTTGCCTCCAAATCCAAAACAGCATAATTATGTGTTCCATCAAATGATGTGGCCCAAAAAACTTCTTAAAATCCAGTATGGCTGCTCCTTCAGGAAGAGGGATCCTGGACACTGTATGGAACACAAAAAAACACTGGGCGCCTGACCTGGTGCAATCAAATATTTTTATTGCTAAAAGAAGTGTACAAATTATATACTCACAAATGAAGCAAAGATAAAAAGCATCAGTGGACTGGCAGTCCTCAATGGATTTTTCTGTTGTGGAGGTGAGTGGGAGACAATGAGAGACAGTCCAGAGGCTCTGCTGGTCTGCAGAGAAACGCTACCACTGCTGAACGTGTTTTTGGAGACACACCCCCTTCCTCAGAGCTGGGTAGCTAGGCTCTCCCTGCCAATTTGTACTCTATGATTGATCAGAGGAACTCAATGGGGTCGAAATACAGCCAGAGAGCAGCATTCTGTTACTAAGACAACCACATGTCTGGCCAATCATAGCTGAGGGGGCAGTGCGGCAATCAAAGGGGAAGAACATTCACCACATTAGTATACCAGCTATCAGAAAGGACAGACAGAAACGGCTGGCGCAGTAAAAAAAAAAACACTAATGAAAAGGGGCAAAAGATTAAGCACATGGAGAGACCATAAAAAGGCCAATTAAATATTATATCTATTTACCTCACTGATGGAGCGCCAATGACCGGAAAAGATAAAAGTAAAAATAAAAATGGAAACTGAAGGGCCAGCCACTCAAAGAGTTAATAAGCGTCCAACAATTGGCCGGTATAGCAGCACCAGACAGCGCTGTAAGCAATCACCACAGCTGTGACTAGTTTGAAAAAAACTAACTGAAATTAATTCACATTTTAAAGAATAGTACATATAAGTTTTAAAAAATAATAAATGTGATAGTGAATAAACACAAACTCTTGAAAGCATAAAAATGGTCTGTCGTACTAAAAACATACAATTGCGGATATATCAGGAAAATCATTTCCGGTCCCATAGCCGTCAGTGCTGGGCTCCTGAAGCCCAGCGATAAGCTATTGTAGTGTGATCTGCACTTCAATAGCTTATTGAGAGTGTAAAGGTGAGACTGGGGGTCTTTTGGGCCCCCAGCATCACCTTAAAGAGTACCTGTCACCACCATCTGCTATCACATGGGGGGCTTGCAAGGCCCCCATGTGATAGCAATTAAAGTTAAAAAAAAAAGGTTTTTAAACTCAAAATAAATGTAAAAACTTTTTTAAGTCGCCCGCGAGCATGCGCGTCTTCGCGTAAGCATGCGTCGGGTGTGCCTACATATGAAAACTTTGAACACGCTACACATGTTGGGTATCGCAACGCACGCCGGAGTGAGAGCAATAATTCTAGGGCATCTCTAAAGTGATGACCTCCGGGGGCTTTTAAAGCTTTGTCTATGGACTTTTTGGGGTACTGAATTCAGTCGCCGTTTCATGGACGCAGACAATTTTTAACCTGAGCATGTTGGGTATCTATTTACTTGTTGTAACCTCGTCTTTTATATTCTATTAAACAAATGGGTGTTTATTGTGTTTTGGGGCATTGAAGTGCATTTTTCACTAAATGTTGTGGTTTTATAAGGAGTTGCGCTAACATCATGCAACATAAAAATTTGCAACTGCCACCATTTTATTCTGCAGGGTCTTGGCTTTCAGAAAATATATAATGTTTGGGGGTTTTAAGTAATTTTCAGGCCTAAAATGTGGAATATAACATGGGTGCAAAAAATGGGAAAAAAAAGGCCTCAGCCATGAAGAAGGAGTTAAGCACCCAAACAATCTTGCATGTTATATGAAGAAGGTAGAAAACCCAAAAGTCTTAGACAGGTGGTGATAATTATTAACTGAACAGTGTACATGTATTATTATGCACCACCTATATCAAGTGGGCACAATTCAAGTTTTGATTGGTTGTTACACTTGATTATTTCATATTGCTATTTGCCTTATAAACCAACCCCCCCCCCAGTCTTATAACTCTTAGAATAGAAAGACCTATCTCTTTGTTTTAATACATACAAAACACTTAGCTAAGCTATAGGTTTGTGGAATACCTTTTGCGCTTGGAGGTCTAATTATGTGTTCTCCATCTATATGCACCTAAAGCAAATAGTAATTTCAAAATCCTATTCCACCTGTCCAATACAACGGTACAAAACTCCTTTCTCCTTTCCTAAATATGCATAATTGGTATGCTATGCGACCTAACCAAATATACTGTATATCAAGTGTATTCTATTTCAGAAATTACCCAAAATATTGAATGAACTGGACGTCAAGGCTGATTTTGCTTGAGAATTCTACTATTCTTAATATTTACTTTTATATAGATAAGATCTATTACTCAACTTGTTACTACCAATGTTATCCTAGCCTGACAAAACAGATGTTTCGGTTATTTTTTCTTTTGATAATGGGCCATCGTTGAATTCCCTGAAGAATTGGTGAGAGAGTTTCCTGTTATGTTGAAAACAGTGCTGCAATTCTGAAGAAAGATTAGGTCCTTCATTACATCAAAGATGTAAGGAAAAGGATCAATAAAGCTTACTGATTTGACGAGTTATACTATTGCAGTATTGATTGCTAAGATGTTTTGCTTTATATTATTACACTTGATTATTTGAACAATAATGACTTACGGCATTTGGAATCATAGTTATAATGTATGTCACAAAGCAATGTCATTTCACAGACAGGCTTGTTGTTGGCAAACAGTGATTACTTTTTTGTTTTAAGTGCTTGCCTTCACAATTGATATCGATATAAGGGGCCTAAAATCATTATAAATGTGACCATCTGTTATATATGACACTGTAGGCAATCTTGATCACTAAACCATACCCAGCAGGAAAAGCTCCTGTAAAATGAAGTGCAGTCCATATTGTTGTCATTTTCATATAGAAATACAGTAGTGACTTGTTGCCTCAGTGGTCTCCGGGTGCAACCTCTCCCCCTTCAGGTTAAACCATTTGAAACAACATATAGAAAAAAATGGGGTTTTTGTTGAGAGGTATAACACCCAACACTTGATTCAGTTGATATAAAAAAATATATTTATTTTACACATACAGCATAAAACCATGTATACATTTCATTGAATACAATCTAAATCGAATAACATTTTAAGCAGACATTAAAAAACAAATTGCATCCTAGTTCCAATTTATCTTGTTAGGCATTGTATTCAGTAGGGAGTTCCATGTATCCAGTCCCTACGCGTTTCGCATATTGCTTCCTCAGGGGAACATGGATCTATCTAATAAGAAATGTATATGTATTTAGTCTTAAATTACTTAATTTACTAAATGTTAAAGACAGATTAGAAAAGTTGAGAAGAAACTTTTTCTAGCTGGAATTGTTTTACACAGGACCAGATATTTAGCACTAGAACCTGTGGGTGTAAGGAAAGTTAGGTTTAATGAACCGTAAACTGTAATGAAGGAATGGGAAAGTTGTAATGGACGCTGTGCCACCCTCATTTGCCCCAGAATTCACAAGTTTATAACAGCAAAATGTCAGATTTAAATCTCATGTCTAGGGTGGCTGCCAGAGGATGTGACAGATTTGACAAACCTCGATCCAGCTTAGGACACATTTGACAAACAGCAGACAAAGCTAGAAGGAATGCAGAGGTATCATAAACCTCCTATAGCAGGGTCTTAAAATTACTGGTGGGGCCCTGACATAAGCGGATTGTTCAGCAACATATTTTTCAACTTGCTCCTTCAATCATCTGTTCCAGAGATGCTGAGTGGAAGGGTGCCAACAGGGTGGAAGGTTTTCCAAACCAGGTCCTAGAAACCTGAATATTGTGACAATACCTTATATAAAAGAGGATTATTCCTACTAATAAAATGGAAAAATAATATGAGCCCTAAAAATATATAGAAAAAAGTCACTATTTTACCTCTGCCACCCATAGGTACACGCCTACTGGGCCTAATAGTAAATCTGGTTCTGGTTTGATAGATATAGTGTGAATGGTAAAGTCCATCCTAAAGCCATGCTTGAGCATTGCATAATGGTCAGTCTGTTGATTTGCATTCCAGGTTTTTCCTATCTCTGAGAGACATCAGCAGCATGGTTAAGCTGGATTTCCCAGGCTGCTATCATGCAACAATGTCTGTCTTAACATGTCTGAATTTTGAATTTGCAGGGGGGGCCTTGGCTACCACTTTTACCATAAAGCCTAAAATTATATTGATGGACCCAGATCATGTAATTGATCCTAACAAAGTATATCTGAATCAAGGACAAGTAGCAGTACAGCATTTATCATAGTCAGCACTCCACTGGGAAACCAAGCTGTGGACAGAAGTCAGGGAAGAGGTGGCATAATTGCATGGAATTAACTTTTAATCTTACTTTTTCAGCTGTGAAATATAAAGTGTACAGCACAGCGCATAAAATGGGGTGGTGTGGAATGTAAAATGTACAGCACAGCATACAGAATGGATCAGCATGTGATATTGAATATACAGTGCACATATTCTGGAGCAGCTGTGCATGGAAACCAATCAGCTTATTTGTTTTATTTTCAAACCCTAACTGAACAAACTGAAGAGAGAAGCTGATTGAATGCCATGGACAACTGCTTCAGATTCTGTCTGCTCCAGATTTTATAAATCCCCCCTCCCCCCCCATGTGTTTTTTCTCGTTCATTCCTGTGTGCTAAATGGTAAAAAACACTCAGTTAATTCATCCACACTATACAGCATGGATGGGGCAATCCCCCTAGCCAGGCTATTGTATTCTGACAGTGGCGGGTGTGTCGCTATACCTGAACAGTTTGGCTGAAAATTTGTGGATCAACTCCTTGGGGTTCTGAGGGGGCCATGCACTGGTCAAATTTCAGGCGAGCCATCAGGACCAGTGTATGGCCAGCTTTAATGAAATTTAAATACACTTCAATGTTTACTTTGAAATTTAGGTACACTAATAGACAACATAAAGAAATATATCCATTTCTTTTAACTGGAATCATTTTTTTTTTTTATTGAGTAATGCCTAGTTCTCATATACTGCTAATTTTATAAACAGATACAGGGCTAAACTTTGTCAATTTTATCATGTCAGTGACATTTGTATCCTAAACAGAATTTTAGCTAAAGTTGACTTTCCAGATACTTTTGGATATACATGCATACTGTGGTGGTTGAAAAAGAAAAATAAATACCAATCAACCATGTGAACATGCTTGAAGACAACTTAATCACCATAGTATTATTAGCTATTTGTTTTAGTAGCTACAAGGTTTTTGGGTGTTGTATAGGACTATAGTAAAAGAAAATAAAACATTTGTGTTGTATTGTGGAATTCCATCTATATTTTTTTTTTTACATGTGAACGACATGAGGTTGGGTTAGATCCCCTACCATATTTTCACTGTTGCATGTGGGCCTAGTGAGTAGCTCTTTTGCTTACTTCAGACCTACTTTTAAATTAGGATCCTGCTGTAAACAGAACTTCTGGATATTTTCTTTAATGTGCATTCTCAATATATTCCCATATAGCAACACTGGATTAGCAACACTGGCATTATGCTTTGGCTAGGTTTCCACTTTAACAATGGCTTTTATGAAAGTATTTATGCTTTACATAAAAGCAACCTTAATGTATATTTGGTGCAAATAAATTAATGGGGTACAAACTACACATTGTCCTTTCTAAATCACTTTGTTTTTTATGTAATGCAAATACATAGGCATAATGCACCATAGATATTCATTTAGGCATAATGTTATCTATAGGCATCCATCGTCAAGTAATTGCAGGCTGAAACAAAGTTATTGATTGCACACAACAAATAGTATTCTTTTATACAATGTTATCAGATAAAAGTAGAGTATTCTGATACATAACATTATTACAGATGTTCCTCACTTACCGACTTACCTGTTTTGCGACCACTCGCACTTACGACGGACCGCCGATCGGCCTCCGACCTTCCGCGTCAGCGTCAGTGCGACGGGTCGCCGGCGGAAGTGACATCCCCCGATCTTCACTGCAGGTCTCGGTAAGTATTTCCATTGCCGGATGTACAGTACACTGTTCGGTACTGTACATCGGCAACGCTATACAGTACTGTACTAATGCAGTATAGTACTGTATAGAGTTCCTCACTTAACGACCAATCCGTTTAACGACCTGGTCGTAGGAACGGAACTCGGTCGTTAAGTGAGGAATACCTGTATTTCATTTTAAGAATTCCAGCCAAGCATCATCCAAATATACTATTTTATTATAAAAGATTTTACTTTCAATGCCAGGGAATTTATAACTCACAAGAGGGCTGGATGGTTGATTTCTAATCCATATGAAGCTAATATTGTCTAAAATCAATCATACAGCTAGTTTGCTTGAAAGAAGACATGATGTCCACAGAGTTCTAATCTGAGCAAAAATCAATATTTAATTAAACCATTTCTAGATTGTTGTTTACCATCCCTTGATATAGTTTGCTCAATGTCATCATTTTTCTAGGCATTTTCTTCCGGAAATGAACATAACGTGAATAATATCTTATCAAAACATAAAATATGCACATGTATCCCAAAGAGCAGTCTTTAGTTTGGTTTTGGAAGGGCTTCATGGTGGCATTTTACCTCATAAGATGCAGGTAGATTCTAGACGTTATGCAAATAGTTATGTAAAAGCTGTCTATTCTATGTGAACTTCTACAATATTTAAAGGAAACCTGTACTGAGAGAAATACCGGACTGTCAATCACTGAGCTCCTACTAAGAATACTGGTTCCTTGGCTGCCTCTGCTCTCAGAGAATATATGTTTTACTAAGAATAAGCATGCAGATTAGATATGCAGAATGAAACCAAAACCCCTGATCTGTATACTTATTCCTGGTTATTAACCAGAAGTTTATGAATTCACTGCACCAAGCAGAAAGGAATGGCTGATAATGACAGCTTTCATTTTCTCTCATGACAGTATTATTAGGAAAATGTTTGTTAAAAGAAAATTGTATTCTCTATACCATAAAAATACCGTACCGGACAGAGGTCCATAACAATAATGATAACATCACTATAGATCAATTACCTTCATCATGAAGGGAGTTCTGCTTCCACATGTGCCATTCTAAACAAATAACTAACAATTCATCATGCTTTTGAAGCTATTTTATTTGCCAAATGCTACTCATGCCCGAGAATGTCTTTAATGGAATGACTTTAGCTCTTTAGCTTGTGGTCTTTCCTCTTCTAATTGCACATTTGCAGTGAAATTTGCATATTGAAAGACACTTTTCATTATAAGATAACCTGTGCTGGGCCCACTTAGGGTGAAGCGAATAGTTTGCTTTATTTATCTCACCACTACCCAGCATATGCCAACCTTTCTTTTACTCCCTCTTCACTGATTCCAGTGCTAGGAGTAGAAAGAAATATCCGTTATGAAGAGGCATGTGATTCACTTCATGTGACAGTGCTGGACCAATTAACGGCTTCATATGCCCTGTGTAAGCTAGGACTCTGGCAACTCATAGCATACACAGGAATTTCCTTTAATCCAGGCATCTGAAGGAAGTAAAAATAAGCTGCTGACTGGGGAGGGCCAAGGTAAAGTAAATCTGTTGCTTTATTTTGTGTTGGTAAAGCACAGGTTTTTTTTTAAGTAAACCAAAAACTGCAGATAGGTATGAAGTGAAAACACCACTGCCATACTTGTAGCAGCTTTCAGTACCCACTGCTTAGCGTAAATGCCAGGCTTTCTGACAGGCAAAGCTCAGAACATTTAGGGTAGTGTTGGAGTATATCTACTTACTCTAGTCCCCCATATTCCAGTTGGTCCATCACAATAATGGGCAGCATATAAAGATAAAAGTGAGCTTCAGCACAATCCACAAGTGCTGAATCATTGTAGGTCAGAGCTCCTCTCAGTAATTTCCCTCTGTTTCTTTTATGCTATAAAGTGGATATGCATGTGATCAAGGTGGTTATATTCAAGATCACAAGATATGAGGTCACCAAGACACCCAAGAGGTATTAACTAAGGGGCTGGGGTTGCAGATTCATGATATCCAATCAGTTGGATAATGATTCAGCACCAGGATAATGGGAAGGATTCTTCAGTATCCCAAAGCAAAGTACAAATGATAAACAGGTGTGAGTGGGTTAAGAAAGGGAAAATCAGATAACAAACACAAGCCAGAGCTGGGGTAGAGCTACCGGTATAACCTGAAAGACTGGAGACTCAAAGCTGACAGGGAGGTCAGGTAATGGATTGCACAGAAGGAAATCGCAGAAGATATAGCTAGTATACAGAGGGTCATGGAAAGTGGCACCAAATCTAGAGATGCTTAAAAGCACACTAATGTTTCAACACACCTTTTGCAAATAACATTATTTGCTTTGAGAATAAGCAGATGCATTGTGTGTTTTTCAATGTTCATCTACTCATAGACGGGGCAGTTCAATGTTCATATTACCATATGATTTTTTTTATTCATAAATTTCCATTTAAAATAGTAGTATTTTTATAAGCCAGTTAACTAAAATAAAGTGTAGCAGTGTTGTGGAGCCGGTCCCTTTAAGACAGAAATAATGTTGCAACTGACCAGGACTTCTGCTAGCAGAGTCTTAAGGGGTGTGAGTTCTTTGCTCAGGAAGATGCTGGCAGGACTGACAATTAGAGACTACATGTCCCAGAGTGCTGCAAGAGGAGAGGGGAGTGCACTCTGGATGAAGGAGGACATCTTTATTCATTCCCCACACGGAGGTCGAGAGGGCAGGACGTCTGTGGCTGCTGCAAGTGTAAAGGCTGCTGAGACTGTTGGGGTGATTTACTAACCTAAACACACGCACACACGCACTAGGTGCGTGTGATTTTTACACAGCAAAACGTATTTATCAACCAAAAAGTCTCTAAAAGCATATTTCCACTAATGCCATATATGGAAAAATCATGCACATCATGCATATATAATGCTGCTTCACAGTTTAGACAAAAATGGTTAGCTCATGCATTTACATTCCTGCATTCATCAACGCAAGCAACACAGAGCTAATTTACACAAGATCACCTTGCAAATTCATGCAGGGCTTTGCACAACACACCTGCTGGGTGTGTACACACTACAAAGGTGTTTAGATTCCACCCATAGATCATGCTGGGAGGGAACACACTACAGAGGTGTATACATGTTCATGGTGTGTTTATAAGGTTAGTAAATCAACCCCTGTATCTTGTGTCCCTGTCTGCCTTGCTAGTAGGCAGAGGAAACAACGGAACATGATAGCCTGCCGGATGATTGGGTGAGCTGACCGGGTGACACTCCCTGCCACTGTGCAGTGATCAGGAAAGGGGATTCGGCGCTGACGAGCAGACACACCGCATCGGATGATCTGATCCTCTCCTGACTGTAGAGCATGCCGTGTCATCTCTCTCTCTCAAGTGAACCGACCTGCGGACAGTGTGTGACATCTTTGATGTGCATTTCCCTCCAGGATGAGTTAGAGGCCTCTGCTTCTTGATAACGCCAAACACTGAGTTCATTATGACATACATTGGGTCCCACCATTGGCTAGACAAATATTAAACCACTGGCCAGTTGCTTAGGTACCCGGGTACATTAGGACTGAGGGAGGGCTCTGTTCTAACTTTTATCCTGCGTAAGGGGATTATCGTCAGTACATCCATTGCTACAGTCACCCTTTATAACTGGATCTAATTTAAATCTAGTGTTTGACTATGTGAAGTGCTTTCCTGTTTGCATGTTTAAAGTGACATGTATCTTTTCATTGAAAGTAAACTACTTTAAACCAACTCATGGTGTGCTGGGGACCCATTATAGAGGTTTCTTAAAGAGGAAATACAGGGGGGAACCATTAGTTAATTTATGGTAGATCACCCCTTAGGAGCCATCGGTAGTGGTATCCTGTGCTGGGATATCATTGACCGAGTAAGGGCGACGCTACAAAAGCCTAATTCCGGACTGCGGTTAAACGTACCCATTAAGTAGGGTCTCCTCTCCTCGCATGGGTGGGGTAAATACTTGCTCTGCTAGGGGCCAAAGGAATAAGAACAAATATTTACCTTATTCCTTGCTCACATATTCTTTCTTCTCGACGACAGGTTCTGACTGCCCAACCGGGCACAGCACCCTTGTGCTGCCCCAATTGGGTATAGAATATGTTATTAGCATCATTAATAGATTAGAGTTTATATAGTGTGTTTGCCTATATATTTTCTCATAGCTAATCCATGTTTTATTATATGTTGCCATCTAGTGGCCTTTCTTGGTATCAAACATGTTCTGTGTTCCCTTTGTGACGTATTTCTTCTGTATGTAGCCCCACCCTTCTTCCTGAGTGCAGTACTTCCTGTGTCATGGCCACAGCTACAGGCCACATGTAACTAGGACACATATACTCTGCGCAGTATGATAGACAAGGCATCATTTTCTGACCGCACAATACTATAACCATTCATCTGCTGTTCCTATCATCTGCTGTAATCCTGATGTTAAGAATAAACACATCTTTTGAATGAATCGGTATTGACGAGTTCAGCTATCTGACAAGGATTGTCCGCAGTGAGTATATCTGCTTATACAGGCCAGGCATAGAGGTCTCAGCAAGGGATATATTGCTATCACAACGATCGGAGTCAGAATAACCCTGATGTCATCATTTACAATGCAGTACCAGCCATCCCGTATTGTACTGGAGGACGGCAAGGGTCGGCCCACAACATGGAGCATCAGACAGCGGAGGAGAGGTGTTTTCAAAACACTTTCAAAAAGACAATACATTTGAACTCCAGGCAGATATAAGAGGAACAAATAAAAGCAGCTCTGTAATCATTAATACACCCCGATGTATGTATGGTACACGAATCTGACCTAGAATGACCCTATCGCAGTTCCTGTACAGCAGAGCTGAGGAGGGAAGTAAAAGCAGCACAGGGGTTCAATCAGGTGTGCTGCAATGCAAGAAGTATGCTGGGGTAAGCAGAGTGAAGGGGAGATGAGCTGCCTGCCCTTTTACTTTCCAATCAAAGACTGGGGTTTGGGGAGGGGACCTATAAGTGAAAAAGATCAGGTCCTTTCCCCTGCCAGACATCACTGCACTTGGGGACAAAACTATGTAAATTTTGGAACTGGACTGAAAGAAATTAAAATCTTTCCTACTTTAATAGTGCTGTCAGGGACACCAGCAAAGAAGGTTTGTTTGTAGTCAGTCGGTACAATAACAGTTAAGTTTTGCTGTGAAGGGATCTTGGTGTCTGAAGATCCATTAAGGATTACATTATCCTATGTGCTGCTGTAACAAGCTCTTGGGGAATTCTCTTTTGTCTTTCATTTTAATTTGTGATTGATTTAAAGTCAACTTTCACTTTTAACTGCCCCATCCATAGCAAACTTCTTTTTTTGCTGAAAGACTTCCCATAAACAAAAATGAGCTTTTGTTTTAGGGGTTGAAATTTTAGGTTTTTCCTTTATTATTTTTGTTGTTGCTGCAAGTCTTCTCTTTAAAAAGGGGCTTTTGTTTTAGATGTGGTATTTTGGGGTTATCATTTCTTTTATGAGTTTTTTTTTTATGTTAATAGAGATGTTTGGTTTGTGTGCTTAAATGAGATTGTAACCATCTGTTCTTTAAGCTGTCTTTTCAAATTAATTGAAAGGGAAAACTAAGTGAAAAAAGTGTTCGCCTAAACCACCTAACATTATATCACTCACATTCACCGCACACCCCTAACCTCTTAGAGAAAATAAGTTAGGCATACAACCGTTAGCCCTATTATCCCTGGTTAAAACTGTCCTGCTGTTGGCCAATTTTAGAATTCTGTAATCATTAATACACCCCGATGTATGTATGGTACATGAATCTGACCTAGAATTACACTATTGCAAAATACCACATCTAAAACAGAATGCTTTTTCAATGCTTTTTTAAAGAGTTGTGCATTTAATTGTGTGACTACAGTATATGCAAACAGATACTATGTTTGAAACCAGTAACCTTTACAGAAAAACAGCAGCAGCATAATCAATTTAAAACGTAAAGCCCAACTCCAGCCAAAACATATTTTTGGTCAGTATGGAGAAGGATTAGATTGCAATCTGTGACCCCACTGAAGAGATCTCCCCTCACTTCCTGCCATGGTGACCACACATGAAGTGATGGAAATCTCCCAGTGTGGACACAGCAAGTAAAACCTGATAGTGGATATAACACATTGTGATGTTGGGGAACTCACAAAGCACTCGCACAGAGGGTTTTAAATAAAACAAAAGCTTTTTATTTTCCTCTTCAGGGCAGCCAGAAAACGGTAAACACAAATACATGCTTATCTTCAGCAAACTCAAAGTAAAAGTTCAAATCTTCGGCGTAGATAACAAAACATAAATGTGTCTCACCGACTTGTTGTATAAAAGTCCCACACCTGGGGAGATCCCTTCCCAGGACAATTAGTCCTACAGCACAGCAATTCAGCAAAACAGTAGGTCTCTATCTCACACTAGTCACAGCTGACTCCTTTCTTCTCAAATCCCACACTCCTCTCTGCAGTTGCTGACCCTTTCAGCTGCTTCCTGTCAGGAAGGTTAACCCTATGGTGCCCCTTAAGGGGACTAGAGCTGAAAGAGTGGCAAAATATATCTGCCTTCAACCACCCACCATTGCCGTCCTCTACAACATTTACTAATGTTTTTACTAATCTGTGTGCCCCTACCTTAGAGATTTTACTCATGTTCTATCTACCAGATGGATACACAGGCTAGAAACCTGACAGAGCTTCTAACACTTCCCCACTGTGTCCAAAACTAATAAAAAAAAGTGTGGGCTGTATCTGTGCTTTAGGTAGGTGGTATGTGTGTGGGGGAGGAAGAGAGGTGTTAACCAAGAATGCAAAACACCAGAAATTCCTCAGCATACACCCATCAATGACAAAAAGGAACCCGTTTTATCTGTTTTTTTTAAATTTCAAAACAGAGTTTTTATGAATGTGCACACACCTATTGCAATGAAGAAGAAAAACAAGGTAGCTGCTCAACAATTTAAAGTAGACATATTAGGAGAGTTACGTATACTCTTCCCAATACTTAGAGCCGGCATTGGACACTGCAGCTTTCACATGCCAGCTCTATATACCAAGAGCTAAGCAATCATTCAACTGCTGATTGCTCAGCTCATGGCCTCCTTCTCCTTAGTCACAGCCTCCCACAAGGATTCCCCCTCCCTCCTCTCTGTTGCTCCAGCGTTCATTGTAGGGACAGCCAGGGGAGGAGACGGCTGGCTATGGCTCTAGAGAGGCAGGACCAACTGTCAATCAGGCAGCGAGGTGGATCCTGACAATAGTATCTGCACTGTCAGCATATAGCGGGCAGTATCTCACTAAATGTTGTCTTTGGGTCACAGGGGTAAGTAGTAAATGTACTCCTGTGACCCAAAAGAAAAGTTAAGCCAAAAAAAAAGGTTTGGCTTTGCTTCTCTTTTAAAACGTACTGTATATGGCCAGCACACAATAAGAGGGGTATTCATGAACTGCACAAACAATAAAGAAATTCCCCAGGACAAACTATACCAATCAGCAAAGGGGACCTGTCTCATCTGCTTTACTTTAAAAACAGCGGTTTTGTGCTCAGTGTGAAAGGTATTCACCAAGTGCACCAACAACAAATGAATCCCCAATAAACATGCTGCCAATCAGCAAACCTTTTCACAATGTACCCAAAAGACAAAAGCAACATTCTCTTCGCATTCTCTAAAAGATATTGTAAGAAATGCAGGGCAGATTTCGAAAATAGTTTAAGCACAGTTTGTTACACTGATGTTTTTAGCCTTGGTTTTTGGCTGAAGAGCTGGTGCTGCATTATGGAAATATGCTCACGGCCTAGTACTTGATTTCTTTGTTTATATGTTGCCATCTAGTGGCCTTTCTTGGTATCAAACATGTTCTGTGTTCCCTTTGTGACGTATTTCTTCTGTATGTAGCCCCACCCTTCTTCCTGAGTGCAGTACTTCCTGTGTCATGGCCACAGCTACAGGCCACATGTAACTAGGACACATATACTCTGCGCAGTATGATAGACAAGGCATCATTTTCTGACCGCACAATACTATAACCATTCATCTGCTGTTCCTATCATCTGCTGTAATCCTGATGTTAAGAATAAACACATCTTTTGAATGAATCGGTATTGACGAGTTCAGCTATCTGACAAGGATTGTCCGCAGTGAGTATATCTGCTTATACAGGCCAGGCATAGAGGTCTCAGCAAGGGATATATTGCTATCACAACGATCGGAGTCAGAATAACCCTGATGTCATCATTTACAATGCAGTACCAGCCATCCCGTATTGTACTGGAGGACGGCAAGGGTCGGCCCACAACATGGAGCATCAGACAGCGGAGGAGAGGTGTTTTCAAAACACTTTCAAAAAGACAATACATTTGAACTCCAGGCAGATATAAGAGGAACAAATAAAAGCAGCTCTGTAATCATTAATACACCCCGATGTATGTATGGTACACGAATCTGACCTAGAATGACCCTATCGCAGTTCCTGTACAGCAGAGCTGAGGAGGGAAGTAAAAGCAGCACAGGGGTTCAATCAGGTGTGCTGCAATGCAAGAAGTATGCTGGGGTAAGCAGAGTGAAGGGGAGATGAGCTGCCTGCCCTTTTACTTTCCAATCAAAGACTGGGGTTTGGGGAGGGGACCTATAAGTGAAAAAGATCAGGTCCTTTCCCCTGCCAGACATCACTGCACTTGGGGACAAAACTATGTAAATTTTGGAACTGGACTGAAAGAAATTAAAATCTTTCCTACTTTAATAGTGCTGTCAGGGACACCAGCAAAGAAGGTTTGTTTGTAGTCAGTCGGTACAATAACAGTTAAGTTTTGCTGTGAAGGGATCTTGGTGTCTGAAGATCCATTAAGGATTACATTATCCTATGTGCTGCTGTAACAAGCTCTTGGGGAATTCTCTTTTGTCTTTCATTTTAATTTGTGATTGATTTAAAGTCAACTTTCACTTTTAACTGCCCCATCCATAGCAAACTTCTTTTTTTGCTGAAAGACTTCCCATAAACAAAAATGAGCTTTTGTTTTAGGGGTTGAAATTTTAGGTTTTTCCTTTATTATTTTTGTTGTTGCTGCAAGTCTTCTCTTTAAAAAGGGGCTTTTGTTTTAGATGTGGTATTTTGGGGTTATCATTTCTTTTATGAGTTTTTTTTTTATGTTAATAGAGATGTTTGGTTTGTGTGCTTAAATGAGATTGTAACCATCTGTTCTTTAAGCTGTCTTTTCAAATTAATTGAAAGGGAAAACTAAGTGAAAAAAGTGTTCGCCTAAACCACCTAACATTATATCACTCACATTCACCGCACACCCCTAACCTCTTAGAGAAAATAAGTTAGGCATACAACCGTTAGCCCTATTATCCCTGGTTAAAACTGTCCTGCTGTTGGCCAATTTTAGAATTCTGTAATCATTAATACACCCCGATGTATGTATGGTACATGAATCTGACCTAGAATTACACTATTGCAAAATACCACATCTAAAACAGAATGCTTTTTCAATGCTTTTTTAAAGAGTTGTGCATTTAATTGTGTGACTACAGTATATGCAAACAGATACTATGTTTGAAACCAGTAACCTTTACAGAAAAACAGCAGCAGCATAATCAATTTAAAACGTAAAGCCCAACTCCAGCCAAAACATATTTTTGGTCAGTATGGAGAAGGATTAGATTGCAATCTGTGACCCCACTGAAGAGATCTCCCCTCACTTCCTGCCATGGTGACCACACATGAAGTGATGGAAATCTCCCAGTGTGGACACAGCAAGTAAAACCTGATAGTGGATATAACACATTGTGATGTTGGGGAACTCACAAAGCACTCGCACAGAGGGTTTTAAATAAAACAAAAGCTTTTTATTTTCCTCTTCAGGGCAGCCAGAAAACGGTAAACACAAATACATGCTTATCTTCAGCAAACTCAAAGTAAAAGTTCAAATCTTCGGCGTAGATAACAAAACATAAATGTGTCTCACCGACTTGTTGTATAAAAGTCCCACACCTGGGGAGATCCCTTCCCAGGACAATTAGTCCTACAGCACAGCAATTCAGCAAAACAGTAGGTCTCTATCTCACACTAGTCACAGCTGACTCCTTTCTTCTCAAATCCCACACTCCTCTCTGCAGTTGCTGACCCTTTCAGCTGCTTCCTGTCAGGAAGGTTAACCCTATGGTGCCCCTTAAGGGGACTAGAGCTGAAAGAGTGGCAAAATATATCTGCCTTCAACCACCCACCATTGCCGTCCTCTACAACATTTACTAATGTTTTTACTAATCTGTGTGCCCCTACCTTAGAGATTTTACTCATGTTCTATCTACCAGATGGATACACAGGCTAGAAACCTGACAGAGCTTCTAACACTTCCCCACTGTGTCCAAAACTAATAAAAAAAAGTGTGGGCTGTATCTGTGCTTTAGGTAGGTGGTATGTGTGTGGGGGAGGAAGAGAGGTGTTAACCAAGAATGCAAAACACCAGAAATTCCTCAGCATACACCCATCAATGACAAAAAGGAACCCGTTTTATCTGTTTTTTTTAAATTTCAAAACAGAGTTTTTATGAATGTGCACACACCTATTGCAATGAAGAAGAAAAACAAGGTAGCTGCTCAACAATTTAAAGTAGACATATTAGGAGAGTTACGTATACTCTTCCCAATACTTAGAGCCGGCATTGGACACTGCAGCTTTCACATGCCAGCTCTATATACCAAGAGCTAAGCAATCATTCAACTGCTGATTGCTCAGCTCATGGCCTCCTTCTCCTTAGTCACAGCCTCCCACAAGGATTCCCCCTCCCTCCTCTCTGTTGCTCCAGCGTTCATTGTAGGGACAGCCAGGGGAGGAGACGGCTGGCTATGGCTCTAGAGAGGCAGGACCAACTGTCAATCAGGCAGCGAGGTGGATCCTGACAATAGTATCTGCACTGTCAGCATATAGCGGGCAGTATCTCACTAAATGTTGTCTTTGGGTCACAGGGGTAAGTAGTAAATGTACTCCTGTGACCCAAAAGAAAAGTTAAGCCAAAAAAAAAGGTTTGGCTTTGCTTCTCTTTTAAAACGTACTGTATATGGCCAGCACACAATAAGAGGGGTATTCATGAACTGCACAAACAATAAAGAAATTCCCCAGGACAAACTATACCAATCAGCAAAGGGGACCTGTCTCATCTGCTTTACTTTAAAAACAGCGGTTTTGTGCTCAGTGTGAAAGGTATTCACCAAGTGCACCAACAACAAATGAATCCCCAATAAACATGCTGCCAATCAGCAAACCTTTTCACAATGTACCCAAAAGACAAAAGCAACATTCTCTTCGCATTCTCTAAAAGATATTGTAAGAAATGCAGGGCAGATTTCGAAAATAGTTTAAGCACAGTTTGTTACACTGATGTTTTTAGCCTTGGTTTTTGGCTGAAGAGCTGGTGCTGCATTATGGAAATATGCTCACGGCCTAGTACTTGATTTCTTTGAAGAAATCCCTAATGATGTAACTAAATCAGAGCCAATTAGGCCAAACGGGGACATGAACCCTTACAAAAAAAAAGCTGCCAGTGCTTAACACACAGTTTCAAAAAGCTGCTTTGCAAATGAATTAGAAATGGGGATTTGATGATGAACTTACAGGCAAGATATTCAAATGCTGTCTGAAAAGTATGTGACTAGAACTTATAAATATCTCTTTCATGAAAGAGCGTCTGGTTTTACTTAAAAAACTGCACTCAGTCAAGGGCAATGACTGTATAACCTATCATAACTTATTTTAACTACACTATAATAATTCACCCAATCACCTGTTTGTTTGGTAATAATATTTGCTTATTGTTTGGTTGTCTGTACACACTCAAGACATACATCCTGTCATTGGAAGTCAGCAATTGGGTCAATTTTCTAAACCATGTTCTTATGGTATTTTTTTTTCTACCGAGCATAATGCCTCATGGCAGCTCCTGCCCTGGTGACGTAACACCAAATTATATGTAGCATTATACAGAATAAGTACAGAGTACTGTAACAGTACAGAACACAGCATGTAGCGCCCCCCTCCCCGGCTCTCCCCCTCTTCCCCTGCTTACTTGACTTCTCGCAGCAGTACAGAGCTCACCTGGCCTCTCCCTCTGGGATCCTCCCACCGCTGCTAGCCTTGGGCGGCTCTCTATTTACACAAATTAGGCAGCCACGGGGCCCCAGAGCGTGCTGAGGTTGCTGCCTAATTTGCTTGTCTGGATTGCTGCTACTACTTTCGTACCCTAATTGTTCCATGTGGCTGGACTGGTAGAGCGACCAAGGCTGCCATCAGAGACTTTGGGCCCCTTTACACAGCTTTAGGCCTGGGCCCCCTGCCCCCGCCACCAACACACCATAGGCCTGTCCACTGGCTATTCAACTGAATCCACCCACTGGCTGTCCCACCGAGGTCTTTCAGTGCACCCACTTTTATTTTAACACTCATTAATAACAACTTAATATAAAAAAAAATTAAAAGTGTTTTTGGCCCAAAAATATGTTGAGCAGGACCCTACACTAATACTACCTGTACTCCCTTTCACTAACACTACCAGCAGTCCATACTACCCGCACTCCCTTTTACTAACACTAACCGCACTCCCTCTTCACTAACTGCACTTCCTATTCACTAACACTAACTGCCCCTCATCTATCCACTAACACATCTAAGAAAAAAAAAACTGGGCTGTACAGGCTCACAGGTGGGCTGCGGACACTGGGCAGGCTCTCAGGTGGACTGCAGGATCTGTGTGGGCACTGTGCGGGCTCTCAAGTGGACTGCAGGCTTTGTGCAGGCTGTGTGTGGGCTCTCAGGTGGACCACCTCTGGAAAAACCCCTTCCTGCATGTACAAGAAGGTACCAAGTTACAGGGGGAGGGGGGGCCCGGGACCATACAAAGTGCTGTACTGCACATATTACCAACAGCAAAAACAGTGGCGGACCTAAGGAACCAACTGGCCCCCCAACCCCCCTGGCAGTCTTTGCACCAGAGGAGCTTTCACTCTATTGTGCCTCCATAGCGACACACTATTATTATACATTTATATAGCTCTGACATATACCACAGTGTTGTACAGAGAACACTGAGCCGGTCACATCAGTCTCTGTATAGAGGAGCTTACACTCTAATGTCCCCCCATACAGGGCCGTTGATAATTTTTTTTGCTGGGTGGGGGGGTTCAGCTTCCTCAAATTATAAGATTTTATCTAGCAGACACACCAAGGTTTGAAAAAAATATACCAGCCATATTATTCCTAAACCAATCCTTTACCCTGAGCAATACCGATTTTGTTGTTCGACACCATATGGATAAAAACCATGTTTTCAAAAGTATTATAATTGGTACCAATTCACACAAACCACTTAGTATACACTTATTGGGATTTTTTTTTTTTTACCAAAAACATTTAGCAGAATAAATTTTGGCCTAATTTTATGAAGAAATTTGATTTTATTTGATATTTTGTATAACAAAAAGTTAAAAAATATTTATTACCAACGATTTTTTCCCATTTATATAAAAAATAAAATAAAAACCAGCGGCGATCAAATAGCACCAAAAAAAAGCTCTATTTGGGTAAAAAATGAGGCGCCCGTGGGAAAGTCTTTCATTAGCGCCCCCCACAAATCAATCCATAGTTTTACACAGCTTTAGGCCTGGGCCCCCTGCCCCCGCCACCAACACACCATAGGCCTGTCCACTGGCTATTCAACTGAATCCACCCACTGGCTGTCCCACCGAGGTCTTTCAGTGCACCCACTTTTATTTTAACACTCATTAATAACAACTTAATATAAAAAAAAATTAAAAGTGTTTTTGGCCCAAAAATATGTTGAGCAGGACCCTACACTAATACTACCTGTACTCCCTTTCACTAACACTACCAGCAGTCCATACTACCCGCACTCCCTTTTACTAACACTAACCGCACTCCCTCTTCACTAACTGCACTTCCTATTCACTAACACTAACTGCCCCTCATCTATCCACTAACACATCTAAGAAAAAAAAAACTGGGCTGTACAGGCTCACAGGTGGGCTGCGGACACTGGGCAGGCTCTCAGGTGGACTGCAGGATCTGTGTGGGCACTGTGCGGGCTCTCAAGTGGACTGCAGGCTTTGTGCAGGCTGTGTGTGGGCTCTCAGGTGGACCACCTCTGGAAAAACCCCTTCCTGCATGTACAAGAAGGTACCAAGTTACAGGGGGAGGGGGGGCCCGGGACCATACAAAGTGCTGTACTGCACATATTACCAACAGCAAAAACAGTGGCGGACCTAAGGAACCAACTGGCCCCCCAACCCCCCTGGCAGTCTTTGCACCAGAGGAGCTTTCACTCTATTGTGCCTCCATAGCGACACACTATTATTATACATTTATATAGCTCTGACATATACCACAGTGTTGTACAGAGAACACTGAGCCGGTCACATCAGTCTCTGTATAGAGGAGCTTACACTCTAATGTCCCCCCATACAGGGCCGTTGATAATTTTTTTTGCTGGGTGGGGGGGTTCAGCTTCCTCAAATTATAAGATTTTATCTAGCAGACACACCAAGGTTTGAAAAAAATATACCAGCCATATTATTCCTAAACCAATCCTTTACCCTCAGCAATACCGATTTTGTTGTTCGACACCATATGGATAAAAACCATGTTTTCAAAAGACTTATAATTGGTACCAATTCACACAAACCACTTAGTATACACTTATTGGGATTTTTTTTTTTTTACCAAAAACATTTAGCAGAATAAATTTTGGCCTAATTTTATGAAGAAATTTGATTTTATTTGATATTTTGTATAACAAAAAGTTAAAAAATATTTATTACCAACGATTTTTTCCCATTTATATAAAAAATAAAATAAAAACCAGCGGCGATCAAATAGCACCAAAAAAAAGCTCTATTTGGGTAAAAAATGAGGCGCCCGTGGGAAAGTCTTTCATTAGCGCCCCCCACAAATCAATCCATAGTTCAATGCTCTAGACCAGGGGTGCCCACAATTTTTTGTGTTAAGAGCTACTTTTCAAATGATGAGCTACATGAGATCTACCAACGAAAAAAAAAACCTCCCTCGCTCTCTCTCTCCTGGCTGTCTCTCCTCGCTCTCCTGGCTGTCTCTCCTTGCTCTCTCTGCTGGCTTTCTCTCCTTGCTCTCTCCCCTGGCTGTCTCTCCTATCTCACTTTCCTGGCTGTCTCTCCTTGCTCTCTCCCCTGTATGTCTCTCCCCACTCTCTCTCCTGGCTCACCTTGCTGTATTTTGCAAACAGTGCAGTGCAACAGGCTGTGTAAAGTAATATTCTTTGATGTAATACATAGCACTTCAGCCACCACTATCCACCAGAAAGGTGTCAGGGAGCTGGGCTCAGCAGACTCAGACTAATAGGTAATCATGTGTGCACAGCTAAATAAATATACCAAAATGGAATAAAGGGGCCGCCATTCACACCCTTCGTGATCTACCAGTATCCGCTTTGAGAGCTACTGGTAGATCACGATCTACCTAATGGGCACCCCTGCTCTAGACAAACTGTTCCCTTGCCTATGTTTTCCCTTCCTGAACCACCTTCAAATCCCCTCATTCTCCAGTGCTGCTTTGTTAATTTAGGAGCCACTTCTGGGCTTGTTTAAATTTTCAAGGCATTGCCCCTTCTAATCTGTCATGGAGGAGAGACTTGAGTGATTTCAAGCCTACACTCCATGGTGGTTCAGGAGGGGTGCTGCCGCACCAAAAGAAGGGAGAACAGAAGCGGGTCTAAAGCCACTGATCCACCATGGAGGCCCAACACATAGCAATATATTATACAGCAATACAGAATACCAACAACTATAGAGGACTACAAATCTCAGGAATACATTATATAGCAACGCAGAATAATATGAAGCTACATACTCTGTGTTGCTCCAGGGTGGTGGCCTGATGTCTCCAGGGTCTAAGGA
>NW_017306689.1:686207-692578 GCF_000935625.1 Nanorana parkeri | reverse complement strand
TATGCAGCCTTCTGATCTTGGTAGGACACCCTGCCCCATGCAGAGCCTGCACTGAGGCTTGTACAGATCATCCAGGGCCAGGCAGGCATATGCACGTCTGAAGGGATGCCGGGGATGTCCTATTTGATCATATATCTGCATCAGTTCTCCTCCAGCCGTCACTGATGTTTTATCAAACAGGACATCCCCACATCCCTTTAGATGGCCAAGCCTATCTGTGGATGTTCTTCAGACAGCAGCTCGGGAGCACATTCCCCCCTCTGCCCCCTCTTGCTACACCACTGCCAGGAGCATCTAGGGGGGGTTTGGACCCCCCTATCCCCCCTTATCTACGCCCCTGCCCCATAGTCACACATTATTATTATACATTTATATAGCTGTGACATATACTGCACACACACATGCTGCAGCTCAGGACCTGGAGACAAAGGAGGGTGAGAGAGTTAAAAAACACACACACATGCTGCAGCTAAGGATTAGGAGACGAAGGGGAAAGAGAAGTAAAAAAAAATATGCTGCAGCTCAGGAGCAGGAGATGGGGAGAGAGAGTTAAAAAAACCCACACACACGCTGCAGTATAGGAACGGGAGACCTAGAGGGGAGAGAGATAACAATCTCACCTTAACAGTAAAACAGATGTGAGGCACTCCTCAGAGGACACATGGTTGTCAGACGGCAGGTACAGCGGGATGAGGGATGAGAGGCTCAGGGGGTTCTACAGAGAGAGGAGTGTCAGGCAGGTGCAGCCACATTGGCTCCAAAGTCGCACGCAGCGGCAAAGGCACAGCAGAGGGAACCTAGGGGCGGGGCTGAGCTTACAGGGGTCGAAGCGCGAAGCCCATTCTGTGGCCGAGGTCACTCACTGCTCTGATTTTTCCGCCCTCACCCCTTCAAAGCCCTTAGGCGGCCGCTTGAGTTGCCTTACATTAACGCCGGGCCTGTGGGCCACCCAATACTACATAGGACAAATTTAAATCCTAGAGTGAGGTTTAGATATTCTGCAGAGCATTAAAAGCAACAATGCACTCTGTATCACATACAGCTTCACATCTTTGAATCACTAATAGGATTGTCTGAATCTAAAGATACACTAGAAAACCCCTTAAAGTCTAACTCCAGCCAAAATGTTTTCCTTTAATTAGACTAGGAGGAAAAAGTTTACATTTTCAGGTTTAGTTTTTCCACATGACCCCACTAGATAGATTTCCCATCCTTTTGTCCCTGTGACGTACATGAGATGAGGGGTGTGGTTGTCACTGGTGCGGGATGGCGTAGACAGTAATAAAACACTTTGTCAGCAATTCTAACCCTTCCCCACTCTTCTATAAAATGTGCCTTGACTGTGTCAATATTAGAGAGATTTCCCATCACTGCCAGTTCTAACAAGGAATCTTCCCAAAAGAGCCACAAATGGCAATAAAAACCAGAAAGAGTGTCTAACAGTTAGTGACTCCAAAAAAATTAAGTGTTTTGGTTGGAGTTGGGCTTCAAATGTGGCTATTGCAGTCTTTCCCTGAGAGCATCTGGTTCTTTCAGTGCACAGACCATGTTGTGTCAGATTTTCCAGAAAATACAGATACCTACCGGTATATACACCTATTCTGTTTTAACTGTGGAAGGAAGCTTAAAAGGAAACTATAATGGTTTTGGATCAATTGTATTATATGTTTTTAAACTGATACTTTAGGCATTTTTTTATTTATTTGTACACCATATGTATTAACATATATTTAATACATATAAACATTTAACACAAAGTGCACCTATGATGTTGGATTTACAAAGCATTATAAGTTTTGTCTGGTTTAAGATTCTCTTAAATTTTATATTTTATGCAACCCTGTCTGAACAAAGTATTAAGACAGAGTGACGTAAGACACTTCTCTCATGCTTGAGCTATTAGCTCTGTAAACACAAGTTTTTTTTAAAATAAAAAATCAAAGAGTTATAAGACATATTGAAATACTTACATGTAATCATTAATATTAGAGGTGCACCGAATAGGAATTTTCAGACCAAAACCAAAAAAAATTAAAATTGCTGGCCAAAACCGAAAATTCTTTTTTTTCTAACCTTTTAAAAAAAAATTATATATTTTTTTACTTTACTGTTGCAGGCTTTTGGAAATCATCAGTGGTCTAAACAGATAATATTTTAAAAAGATAAAAAGAGATTGAGGACACAAGTTCTCAATCTGTTATTCTGCAGCCCTTGTTAGTAATTAACAGGAAGCCTCTATATGGAGTGCTTCTGTCCATTCATAATTGTGGATATAGTATGAGCTACTATGTCCACAATTATGAATAACCAGGAAGTGATGTATGCAACTTCCCGGTCATTCCTAATTGGGGAAACAGTAAACATTACAGTAAACAGTAAACAAAACTATATCCTCAATTACTTACAAGCACTCAGTGATCAGCTGTTTTCTGAGTGTTTATACTCTGCTCTCCATTCAGACTCGCTGTCACATGAGGCTGAGCGGGCGGGGAGGTGAGCTCAGCCTCCTGTGACAAGGCTGACAGTTGACTGCACCGCGGACTTGGCCTTCTGTGACAGGTGACAGCTGTCTCCTCCCCACACCGCTCTCCATCCTGATCTGCCTGTCACAGGAGGCTGAGCGGGGCAGTGCGGGAGGAGCTCAGCCCCCTGCGACAGTGCTGACAGCGCTCTCCTCCCCGCCCTGCTTGGCCTCCTGAAAGTTTCTCTCCTCCCCACTGGACACTGCTCTGTGTCAGGGGGAGCCTCTCTGACTGATTATATATTTTGGAAAAATTCTGTTCGAGGATTGATTTTAGTCCACATAGTGCTAGAATCTAGATAGATGTTAGAAATAAAGGAATAAAAGGAATTCTGCCTCTCTGAAAAAGCTACCCAAGTGTGAACTCTGTTAATTTTCTTTCTCGGTGTGGCAGCGAGTGATACAGACATTGTTTAAGGTCAGAATTGCATCAGAGGAGCTAAATACGAGAGTCATTTTATTTTACTATGAAAGAAAAAAATAGGTAAACTCAATTAACGAAAGCTAGCTAAAAGAAAACAGTAACAACATCCAGCATCCACACTGGAGCCATACTTAGAAGAGATGACATAAATATTTAACCAGGAATAGAATTGGTAACAATCAATAAGAAAAAAGGAAACACATCAACACAACAAGCACACCAGTAGATTGGAAGTCAAGCTGTTTTAATTCTAGAATGTTGGATAAAATATAAAAAAAGCAAAAGAATAGAGTTGTTTGAGGGAAAAGATGCTGTATAAAAGCATCTCCCTAGATTTTAAGCATCCTCGCGTATAAATTAACCACTTTAGCTCCCACACCTGTATATCCCTTATGGACTAGAACAATATATACAATTCAGCTAAGGACATATTGATTTCGCAAGAACTGCCATATCGTATGCTACTGAAACAATATTTTCTTTTCCTAAGACAAATAAGACTTTCTTTATATTGTCTTGCAAATAATAATATTCTATGCAATATATCAAAAAATAACAAACTGAAAAAAATCCTAGTATGACCAGTGTTTTTGTTAAAACAACACATTACTGTATATAAAAAGTGCAAATGTTATTCTTATGATTAGCCCCCATAAATTATGCTAAAGTTAGGTTTCTGGTGCAAAGGATCTTTATAAATGAAATGAAGGCATTGTTTAAAATACTGTGTAAGTTTTTTTAATGTCCCGCTAAATGAAATTAAATAAACTAAAACAAAAAAATTACATCTAAATGGTAAAAAGCAACAAATAACAGATAAAAGAGAAGCGAGAGATGGAGTTAATTAGGTGCTGACCAATGTTAACTAATTATTAATAAGCAATTGAAGAGGAACTTTACTCTTATCTTCAAAATAACAACAAATACACCTCTAGACATGTTTAGTAATGACAATTTACAAACCTAATTATAGATACCTGCAGACTTTTTATTTGTTCCATACCTTATTTTTATTTTCTTCCCCAGTATTCTGACAGTGGCCATTTTTACTAAGGGCAGGTTACTAGATCTCTCTTTACTTTTTGGAGCTCTGGCACATGTGACCATGCACATCATCTCAGAGAAGTAAAATACCTTTCCCTGATATCTCATGAGATTACAGATGAGATTTTCCAGCAATGCATTGCTGATGTAACCTTCCCAGGATGCAATGCTTGGGCACATTACATCATTTGTAACAAAGTGGACCAGGAAGTAAAATATATTTTTTTTAAATAAAATAATAATATGTTTGTTTAGCGAATGAATCAAAGATTATTTCATATCAGCATGCAGAGCTGTATGCTAATGTGATTTTTAGGGAAAGGGATAAAGATCCACTTAAAATATGAATATTTTTATTCAAAAGAAAGCATCTCTGGACCGGAGTATAAAAGCAAGAATTAAGCCCCAACAGGTTTGCAGTTTGTTTTTTCACACTCCCTGTCAACTTCTGGGTCATGTCAGCCTAATTGTGGACCACCTATTTATATTCAGTAAAGGTATGCACACGGTTTTAGAAAGTCAGCATTTAAAACATTAATAGCATCCTAGGTTTCCAAAATCTCTGTAAACTATATACATTACTGGCTAAACATACAAAAAGGTTGGTAAATATTTCTGATTATTATTTGGTGGGCTACTTCACTGCAAAACTGTTTCCTCTAACACTAAAAATATTTATCTCATTTGGTTTAGTTCTGTTGAAAAGTTAGGAGATCGCTGAATGGGACCCTGGGTAACGGCACTACTTGTATACAGGAGTACCACTAAAAAAACAAGAGTCAGAGAAGCTGAACAAAGCAGTGTATGCATGGGGTCATCTGCAGGTGGATACAAAATATGCAACATGAACTCCTATAAGTCAATGAACATATTCCGAAAGAAACTGACTAAGTCATTTTTTTCAAAAGGGCTACAAAAATGCTAGTTCATTACTTTTTACCTTTCACCAGAGGTATAAGGTAATGTTAATTAATATATTAAAGTGACACTAAATTCAGGCTTTAAATCTTACAAATCTATTCAAATACATTAACTTTTAACAAAAATGTATCCTATGCATGTATCACTCAGCTATAGACCCTCAAATCATCTCTGAATTCATGCTGGCACTGTCCTTCCTTCTGGAGGGTAACTACTTTTGTTCCCCATGATCCCTGTGAGCTGTAAAGTAGCCACTGCTCCAAGCTTGCTCCCATGATGGACTACAATCTCACGTTTAGTTTACTAATTTGCATCAAGATTGTAGTCCATCATGGGAGCGAGCTTGGAAGAGTGGCTACTTTACAACACACAGAGGGACCATGGAGAACAAAAGTAGCTACCATCCAGAAGGAAGGACAGTGTCAGCACCAGGGCCGGCCTTAGGGGTGTGCAAGCTGTGTGGCCGCACAGGGCGCCATGCGGCCGACACAGATCGTCCTCGGGGTGGCTTCTCTCCCCCTCACCGTTCTCCTCCTCACCGACATGACAGCTCTCTATTTTAAAAGGGAAATGTCAGGGGTCTGTTTGGACCCCTAATATTTCCCCTAAGCCCCCCAACAGTAAAATATAAATAATAAAAAAATAAGCATAATAAACTATAAAAAAAATGTAAAAAAATGATTTTTAAAAAGTGAAAACTGCTCCCCCCTCCCCCCCCCCACACACACGCATATTATTAGACATGTGCGAAGACTAAAAATTTATTTCAGATGAAATGAACGAAAACTAAAAACGCTTCATTCGTTTCATCAAACAAAACACATTCTTATGCTATTTTGGATTCAGCCATTGGAGGCAGGGCGCATGATATCATATAACACCGCACGTGTTGGGCGCCGCCATCTTGGTGTATATTTAGGTATACACCAAGATGGTGGGGCCAATATCGACGTGTGGCGTCACCTGACGTCACGCATGCATGGCATCATGTAACGTCATGCTCCCCGCCTCCAAGATAGTGGCACGCATTCACAGAACACCCCGGTGGCCAATATGGCCGCCGCACATTCTCAAACAAATTATTATTATGTGCCTGAATAAATTTTTTGTATATTCCGACATATAGTAATTCATTAATTTTACACATAGTCTAGGTTTTGTGTTCTGTTTTCTATTTTTACTTTTCTAGATATACTTACTTGAAAAAAGGATCGGCATGACAACCTGACATTTTTATAGACTCTATTTTAGTTTGACATTGTTTACCTTCTGTTGTTTTATTTAACCACCTTCCGTCCATGGCCGTTTGTGAACGGCCGGATGGAAGTCTGCTAGGAGCGGGAGGGCGTCTTAAGACGTCCTGCCTCTCCCCCCTCTCGTGTGCGGCACTCAGCGCGCACACGAGAGGGAAAACTGTGAGCATGTAAACAGCCAGTGATGGCTGTTTACATACAAGCGATC
>NW_017306689.1:670992-685154 GCF_000935625.1 Nanorana parkeri | reverse complement strand
CCCCCCTCCCCCCCCCCACACACACGCATATTATTAGACATGTGCGAAGACTAAAAATTTATTTCAGATGAAATGAACGAAAACTAAAAACGCTTCATTCGTTTCATCAAACAAAACACATTCTTATGCTATTTTGGATTCAGCCATTGGAGGCAGGGCGCATGATATCATATAACACCGCACGTGTTGGGCGCCGCCATCTTGGTGTATATTTAGGTATACACCAAGATGGTGGGGCCAATATCGACGTGTGGCGTCACCTGACGTCACGCATGCATGGCATCATGTAACGTCATCCTCCCCGCCTCCAAGATAGTGGCACGCATTCACAGAACACCCCGGTGGCCAATATGGCCGCCGCACATTCTCAAACAAATTATTATTATGTGCCTGAATAAATTTTTTGTATATTCCGACATATAGTAATTCATTAATTTTACACATAGTCTAGGTTTTGTGTTCTGTTTTCTATTTTTACTTTTCTAGATATACTTACTTGAAAAAAGGATCGGCATGACAACCTGACATTTTTATAGACTCTATTTTAGTTTGACATTGTTTACCTTCTGTTGTTTTATTTAACCACCTTCCGTCCATGGCCGTTTGTGAACGGCCGGATGGAAGTCTGCTAGGAGCGGGAGGGCGTCTTAAGACGTCCTGCCTCTCCCCCCTCTCGTGTGCGGCACTCAGCGCGCACACGAGAGGGGAAACTGTGAGCATGTCAACAGCCAGCGATGGATGTTTATATACAAGCGATCAGGCGTCTCTAGATTGCTTGCAGGAGCTGCGGGTGTGCAAACCCCGCAGGGTGTCCCCTATGTTATAGCAATAAAGTTGTCTAAAAAAAGTTTTAAAAAAAAATTACAGCATTAAAAAATAAAAATGATTTAAAATTTTTGAAAAAATAAAAACACATTCACAAATAATAATTAAAAAAAATAACACAAAAAATGTTTTAAAGTCCCCCGCACCAGCCACATACACATGCAAACATGCGTCGGGTGCGCCTATGTACGAATACGACGATTGCGCCCATTATGCAGCACATGTTACATATCGCCGTGAACGTCGGAGTGAGAGCAATAATTTTAGGGCCATCAATCACTGATAACACTAAACTGATGAGCGGTAAAAACGTTTAAAGTGTCGCCTATGGCCAATTTTGGTTGCGGTCGTTTTATGCGATTTTGCGGGCGCGCGCATTTTTAAAGGTTGACTTGTTTAGTGTCTATTTACCCGACGTGACCCCGTCTTTTATATTTTACCAAAAAATTGGGGTGAAAATGTTTCATAACATTTTATAGGGAAACATGTTTTTTTTCCCAAAATTTAGGGTACTTTTTTTGTTATATAGTAAAAAATAAAAACCCCAGTGGTGATTAAATACCACCAAAAGAAAGCTCTATGTGTCCCCAAAAAATGGTATGAAATTCGTATCATCTTTTCTGCTCTTTATCTGCTCTTTTTTTAATTTATCTTTATCTGCTCTTTTTTTAGCTCTGAAACATTTTTTGTGGTCATTTTTAGTTTTCACCATTTTTTTTAACTTTCATAATATGGAATATACCAACATGCAGATAAATTATATCAAGATCTTTTGTAGTTTTGTGTATTTTTGTATGATATATGTAATCCATGAGACACACCATTCATCGCTTCATTCAATTCTGCTCATATATTTAGGCACTAGATACAATATGGTATCAACCCACAAAACTGAACTAAAAAAATAGAGCCTTCATCAATGCTAGCAGCGTGTTGATCAAGGAATCCCCGCTGTTTCATTTATATGGGAACAGAGCTGGCAGCTCATTTTCCAACTGGCTCATTTGATCAGCTGATTGAGGGATTACGGTCGAAAGGGTGGCGACAGTGTCACCCACTGTGCAAATTTTGGCTGGTTCCTTAAGAACCAGCGGAAATTCGCACAGTGTATGGCCACCATTAGTTTTCTTCTTGCATGATTTTATTCCCTTTATTTTCACATAGTAATCCTGCCAACAACACACTTTCTTTTCTAGGTGACACCACTTATTTACTGCACTGTATCTACATAGAAACAACATTGACGCCCTATTCTTCTTTTCTGATTTAGACTACAAACATTTGCCTCTCTCCAAGTTGCCCTCTCTCCCTTTGCAGTTATAACAGCTACCATTCTTCTTAAGAGGCCTTTCACAAGATTTTGGAGTGTGCTTGTGGAAATTTTTACCCATTTGGCCCAAAGAGCATTAGTGAGGTCAAGTAATGATGTTAAACAAAAAGACCTGGCTTGCATTCGACGTTCTAATTTATCTTTAGGCCCGGTTCGCCTATGGGCATGGTTCTCACCTGCGCGTTTTACTGCGCGTAGGATCGCGCGGCAAAACTTTATCATTTGCATTAACCCTTATATTGCCAAGAATAAAAATCTTATTTGTGACAAGGAAGTTGCTAGGTCAACAGGCATTGACTTGTTTAATTTGCAAGGAGTGCACAAGAAGCTGTACAAAAAAGAGGATGCCAGTCTGTACTGTATATTACATCAATAGCATTTGCTTTACCGCGGGAAAACCCCTTTTGCCTTCTTTCCTATGTGCCCCTCAATGACCAACCCTGGGAAAGTGAGAGATTAGGACATCTTTTTAATTATAACAATGACCAATTTTTCTGACTTTTCTATGATTTTGGGAACCCCTGTTTTTTCCAATCCTTACAATTAACAAGGATTAGAAACCCACAAATGATTAAAGTGACATGCAGAACATAATTAAGGGACTTACTCTCTAGGGAGCTTTTACTGATTTATTGTAGCTATGTTTGCCTATGACATTATATTTTAGTGTAGTATATTCTATAGGGATAAGTGAACTGTACAAAGTTTGGTTAGCAGGAGGTTCGGCTTGAGCCCAGAAAAAAAATCTGCTAAAGTACATAGCGCTGAATCCCATTGAATTCTATGGAGTCATATTTGGACAATGACATAACCCAGGATCCCCTGGATGGCCTGTTTACAAGCACCAGCAGCAACATGACAGACTTCTTCCTGGTGACAAACATAAGCCAGGGATTTGGGCAGGTGAACTGGCCAAATATGGCCAGTTTGTTCGCCTGTTCACCAAGCTGCAGACAGGATGGGTTACTGTTGCACCCGAAGCTCATCCCTAGTCTTTTACAGTTTAACGCTTTCCAATTATCCCTTCACCATCGTTAAGTTTGTTAATGACTGGTGATGGGATAATTCCGTCATTCGGTACAATGAGTGCTGGTCCATGAAGGGACCAGCAGCTCATTGAGTTACTACTGTTGATGGGTCCTCAGGGTCTGAGGCAGACCCTCAACAGCAGATTAGGTGGTCACCATTCTGTGATCACAGCGAGAGCTGATCGCTGTGATTGCAGAGCTGTGACAGTCACACAGCCGGCAGCAGTTCAGCAGTATTTTGTAAACTGTTAGCCGGCTGTGTTTAAAAACTGATACAAAGGAGTTGATTTACTAACCTTATAAACACACCACAAATGTGTATACACCTCTGCAGTGTGTTCCCTCCCAGCATGATCTATGGGTGGAATCTAAACACCTTTGTAATGTGTACACACCCAGCAGGTGTGTTGTGCAAAGCCCTGAAGGAATTCCAAGGTGATGTTGTGTAAATTAGCTCTATGTTGTGTTGCTTGCGTTGATGAATGCCAGGAATGTAAATGCATGAGCTAACCATTTTTGTCTAAACTGTGAAGCAGCATTATATATGCATCATGTGCATGATTTTTCCATATATGGCATTAGTGGAAATATGCTTTTAGAGACTTTTTGGTTGATAAATACGTTTTGCTGTGTGAAAATCACACACACTTGGTGTGTGTGTGTGTGTGTTTAGGTTAGTAAATCACCCCCAAAGTATCTCTGAGCAGAATACTGTATCCTACATAGAAATACTAAAGTATCAAAGGCCCTATAAATAAAAAATAACCCCTTAGTGCCCCCTATTTTTAAAAAAATGAAAGATCAAAAAATAAAGTTTTACAATTTTTAAAATAAAAAAGTTTAAGAAAAGTAAAAACAAGTAAAAAAAATATGTTTAATAAACAATTATCAGAAAATATACTGCCGAGGAAGCTACTAAAGATAGGAGACAAACATATCACATTCTAAAATTGTTCTACACTAAAATTTTATTTTACTCCTTGTATTTTGTGACTGAAATCCCAAAGATATGATATGACCTATAAATCAGGACAAATATAAAAATTTATCATTAATTACTGTTTTACTACACTATTTTACTACACTATTTATGTACACATTATTATTGCCAAAACTATAATATGTGTAGGTGCAATGAATGAGATAGCTGGAAATTACAGTTAAACAAACATAGCAAAAATGGCAAAATTGCTCTAGTTTGCAGAAGCGAAAACATTTTCTGAAGCTGTGTCACTTAGGGGTTAAATGTATCTTTTTGGCATGTGCTTTTAAAGTCGTTAGTAAGACAATAAGAAAACATTAAGAATAAGAAACAATACAAACTAAAATTACAAAACAAATATTATTTATATATACTAATCCCTACTCTACTACAACTTTCCTTGTATGTAACACACAAGCTTGCACCGGTCACCCTTTATTACTCCACTGCATCACTTGTGGGCATATTTATAAAGCATGAAATCTGACATTTAATAAATATTTACTGCAGGTGAATCTTCCTGGCACATGTGTTTTAAAATACTGATCAACTCACTACCATATGACTCACCTAAAATATACTCACCTAAAATCTCTATTGGCAAATGTAAATAATCAAGTATATAAATATATATATTACAGATGGTTATAATTAATAGAGTTACCTATCTATCTCTTTGCTTGCTTTTAGGGATGTGGGAATGTAACTAACTGAATGCCAGGGTGTAGCTGGTTAATTCTCAATGATATGCCAAATAAAAGAAAAATAGGCTGGGAGTATTTGTACAGCCAGGTCAGTACCAGGGTAGTTTCTCTAAACAAAGGAAGAAACCTCTCTTTTGTTTCCATATACCAGCTTCAAAGTCCTCCTTTGATTACTTATATAGCGGTGGCCTTTTTTGTAGTGTATAAAATGACCTGAGGGAGCCCTGTACCACCTGAACATTTAAAACTTTGCCTTCAAAAGGTCGATTGGTTTGTTAAAACTTTGCATGAAAAGGGCAAGCTTATGGTAGAATATCTGAAAGTAACCAATCCTCAGAGGACTAGTCTTATATGACTTGGTTAGTTATAGCTGCCCCACCAATCAATACCACACAAGACACCTACACACAATTGAACTGGTAACTCTTAGCTATATCTTGGCACTTATGTACTGTATGTCTTGCATATCCTACTGTTTTACCATATTTAAGTCCTGTTTGCGTACTTAATACGTTTCTGCTGCTGTGTTCGAGTTTTCTCTCAAGTGTCCAAACCTTATTACTGAGACGGTAATAAGCTTATGTGGTTGCAGTTTTCTAATTTAGGGTTACGAAAGACAGGAAGGCTGTTCAAGCACACCATTCTGACGATGGTCCTGCTGCTGTTACATCTTGCTTTAAACGTGTAAGGGTGTGGGATTTAGCAGGTTGCAAATGGTGTGGATACCATTTAAATCTCTGTCCCAGAGATTCTATGTCAACAATTATACGCCATTTGTAACTATTTTACTTATGTTAATCTACAGCACTTGGAAAGACTTTTACAATTTCTCTAAGGTGTGGATAATTCCAGGTTTAGGATAGTAGTAAGAATCACATCCTTTTGCCTAGTTATACAGTTAGCAATTGATTCAGCCTCTACTATCTCAACTATCACAAAGGATAGTGATTAGCAAATGCTTTTGGGCTCTGTTCACGGGTGGTTGTTGAACCCATTGTAAATTCCAGAAATTGCAAACTTTAATTTTAATTCCATTGAAGTCAAATCTGGACAAATCTTGAAAATCAATTCTGGTTATTTTCAAGGCTTAATTGGCAAGGGATCATAAAACAAAGGGCACGGGGAGCTGGGCATTGCCCTGGGGAACATGTATCAATTCAAAAAACAAATTTTAAAAAGTAGCGTTCAGCAGGGACAGATTTATACATCATTATTTTACCTGGGGGGAGTTTCAGCTCACTCAAATGATAAGAGTTTATTTAGCTGACATCTCAAGGTGTGGAAATACATAAATCCTTCCCGAACTAATTATTTACTTAGAGCCATAGTGATTTTTTCCTTTAACAATATAAGGATGAAAACAGTGCTTTAACTGGTATCTTTTGCATATTTTCACTGTGTGTTTTCAAAACACATAGTGAAAATATGCAGTGGGTATGAAGTAAAAGTCTTTTTACAAGAAAAGAAATTAGGCCAAATCCACAAGACCGGGGGAAGGAAAAACTTTTCCTACTGCCCATGGCAACCAGATATTTGCTTCTATTTTCTAAGGTCCTCTTAAAAATTACACCTGGAATCTGATTGGTTGCCTGGGCAACAAGAACAGTCTTTCCTTCTTACAATTTGGCCCAGTACAGAAAATACAAAGCATGAGGACATTACAATTCCTTACCAAAGCTATAATGGCTGGTAAAGTTTCTTTTTTTTCTTTGCAAACTCATCTAAAACTTTCAGTAGCATATTCCACATAGTGAATTGATAGGAGTACTAATCCATTCAGTCTTAAAACATATCAAAAGCAATTATGAATGAAAATAAAATAGTATTAATTAACTTTTAATTCTAATAGTTTATTTTACTTGCCTGTCTTGCTGTATTCTGCAAGTATGTCTTGATCCTTTTCAGAGGGGAAAATTACCTCTATGGTAAGGATGTTAACACAAGAATTGTCAGGATTTACAGAAGAGTTCCATTGTTTGGATTACAGATGCACCTATATCGATACTAGTATTGGTATCACTGCCGATACAGGGCATTTTCACGAGTACTTGTACTCGTGAAAATGCACCGACACATAGCGCAAACACTGGCGCATTACATTTTTTAATAGATTAGACTGCCTAAGGTCCCGTGCTTGCAGTCCATGACAGTGCTAGGGCAGCCGCACATCTCCTCCTCCTTGTTCCGGAGACTGGCACAGCACAGAACACCCCTCCGTGATGTCAGGCTGAGTTGTTCAGCAGTCAGAAACGGACTTGCTATCAAAAAATATGGCATCCACAGCGCCTGGGGTCCCAGGACTCAACTCCTGCCACACCATTCATCCCAGGTACGAATTGGGTATTACGAATTAGACAGGACCATTCGCAAGGGCAACTTTGCCCTGGTGAAACTGGCCATGCACATTGTTACATGGGCAAAGGTAAGAGCCAGTGGAGGGGATAGAATGCAGGCAGGTGAGGGGAGAAAGAGGGGGCAGGTCACCTGAGTCAAGGAGGAAGGGATGCGGGGGACAGCGGTCTGATGGATTTGTGGGGGCACTAGAGGAAGCCAATCAGGAGATGGCTGTGTGTCTTGTGGGGGGGTCATATCTACATTGTAGGCCCCATTCATCAGGGGGTAGCCTTGGCTGCCTGGCTCATTCCTCACATGAACAATCAGGTTCTTCATGAAAAATTATCATGTGAAAACACTCATTCAATGTGTGTGTGGGGGTGGAGTGGGGAGGAGGCTGATGTGTGCTCAGTTAGTGCTGGGGGGATCACCAGTCTGCCACAGTTAGTCTGGGAAGGTGCACAATCAGAGCCCAGGGGGTGTTTGTGTCACCCGTTTCTTATCCTGAACCTGTACTGACTGCACCATACTGTCAGCCAATAGAAGGGGGTGTTCTGATTATTGTAGTCCTCTATTACTGGTTGCCATTCTCCATTGCTGAATAATCATGTATTGAATTACAGTTCTTCATAATTATAAAGAAACTGCCCTAAAATCATTAGTCTGTATTGTTTTAGAAAAAATGTCACATGCCACTTTAAAGAAATCGTGGTAATTGGTATCGGCGAGTATGTGAGGGAAACTACTTGTATGTGGCCTTGAAAAAATAGTATTGTTGCATCCCTAGTTTGGACACATGTCCACTCAGAGCGCATGATGGCCTTGGCTACAACATCTTCAACACCACTCTCCATATCTCTTACATAAAATGTAACTAAGGTCTTAAAATGGACATTACTGGTTGCAGCTGGAAAAACATACACTTCAGCTCTGTTTTAAAACATTCCAAAAATGGGACGTAGACTGTCAATCTGAAGTACCCTTTAAGATAACAGGCCATAAAGTTTGGTCTGTTTCTTTGGGTCGCTACCAGTCTTGGAACCCGAGATTGTAATGTCCAGCTTCTGACAAATTATAGTGATAAAGTAAACTATTTGTTCAGGAAGTATATAGCTAGTATATTTTTTCAAACCCTGGGATGTCTCCTAGAGGAACTTGTAATCTCAGAGAGTTATTATTAAATAAATATACATTACAAATACATACATTGCTTTTATATAATAAAATGTAAAAATAAATAAAATATTAACACCAATAAATAGAGCAATCACTGTATAATGTTAACCATCCATTTCTTCAAAGAAAAGCAGAGAGCAACAAAACTATGTTCCATTGATTCAGTTCTAATATGTTATATTATAATAATAGAGTGCAGACCTGGTCCTCAGATGAACACTGTAAATGGGACAATACAGTGGTTGCTCCATTTATTGGTATTAATGTATATTTCATATAACCCCCATTATTGGCCATTATTGACCTGACCACAGTTCAGAGAATAAATAACTGGTAACAGTTACTATGGCGGCAAATGATTGCAATAGTTCACTTTCTTAAACTGTGTACAACTAGAATTAATTCCTAATAAAGAACATTCCATTTACAAAAATGCAGTATTACAAATTCACACTATAACTGGAAGTAATTGTGCGTTAACAAGGCATCCAAAAACTACTGGTGCTGGAGTTGGAGGCTACAATAATAGATTAGTTTCAAGAGCATTAAACAGTCATTACACACAAAACCCTCCACTTATCAGGAAGTCAAAGACTAGTACTGACCGCCAGTGTACATTTTCGGCTTGCTGCAGTCTTGGCATGACTCAAGTAATTAACATCTCTGGAAAGGTGTGCATTTTTTCTAGTATCTGGATAGGATAGCCATCATTCATCTCTTGACTTCTGCATGCTGCAACTAATAACCCCATGGATCATTAGGCCTTAAGAGGGAAACAGTGGCCCACACTGATCGCATTTGCTATACTGTGCTCACTTACTTACCTTCCTGCATTAGCTAGCACCTTCCCCCATACAAATTATAACTTTAAAATGACATAATACGTTATTTTGATGATTAAGGTAGAGAGACAGATACAGATTGACATTTTGGAAAGGAGTTGCTATGGTAGTTTACCCTTTTGAGCCATTCTATTGCACAACTTAAACTATAACCTTGCCTGAAAAAGAAGCAGGTACATACTGTACCTACCTTTCTGGTGGCCCATATCTTCTAATTCTGCTGTGTTGATATTGTACATCTCAGCCTGCTGTAATCAACCAACACTTCCAGGTGTGTTGAACAGCTGCTTGCATGACACATTTTGTAATTTCTCCCACCCCTGCATCTTATAGTGTAATTAATGGGAGTAGCATCCCCTTATATTGGTGTCACTGGAAAAATAATGCCCCTTACATTGGTGTCAATGTGAAAATAATTACCACCATGGAAATGCCTTATATTAGTGATGGTATTTCAATATTTTGTACTGGCTCAAGGCCCTGCATCATTGGTTTTCAGTGTGTGCTAACCTATGATAAGCAGCTGATCTGTGTTATGTAGTGATGGATGAATCAAGCAAAGCATGGTTCACTGGATATTCCCCAAACCCAACAGGAATTTTGTTTCTGACCTTTTTCAAGGCCAATGTGAGGAACCAGTTTTCAGACTCGGCGGTCTTCACACGCACCTGGTTTTGCTCATAGAGCTTTACGAGGTTGTGCGCCTTTCTGTGGACATGCGCAGGATCATGCACACGCATTGCCATTGTGGACGTGTATCGATGTGTATTTTGAACTCTGGCGCCCTTAGGGCTATATAAGCTGTGACATCCAATCCTCCAGTGCTGTGTGAATTCAACTGATTCTGTCAGCTGCACCCATGTTCCTGAGTTCCTGCATTCTGATCTAATTACCCATTACCGATGGTAATGGGTAATTCCTGCTCTTCTGTGTTCCTGTGACATTTGTTTGCTTCTGACCATCATTTTCTGCCTGACATCTTGTACTGCACCGAACGCATGTTGCTGACCTTGGCCTTTCCTGACTACGTTTCTGTCTTTCACGTCGTACCTAGCTGCCCGCCTGTTAACAACTAAGCCTGCCACAACCACGGATTGCCTGAAGACCCATTCCCCGAAGTGCTTCTCTTCTGTGCCAGCACCTTGCCCAGGGTCTGCCAGTATTGCAAAAATTACAGAGTTGTAGAGACTATTACCTGGTAGAGTCATCTTAATCTGGCACTCATGCCCCTGTGCGCCCCTGAGCTCCTGTACCCCATTCAGGCACTCTGGGACCAGAGCTGCAAGGGAGGCCACCCTCGTTAAATCAGACTCCCCAAAGGTACGTGACAACCAATATGCAAGCTTTTGGTAAAAAAAGGAAAAGTGTAGCTGGGCACTTCCATGAGAGACATGTCCAATGCATGAAACAATTTTTAAAATACCATTCAGCAGTAAACTTGTCTTTTAATATGGCTTAAATGGTGACATACATGCAATTCCTTTACATAACATGCTTCGGCATGTGAAGCTGCACACCTCTACTTCTGCAAAGTGACATTCAGAAATAAAAAAATATTGCCATTAAGTGACATTTCTTGTCCAATTTTTTTCTGTTTGTAAAAAATGGTTTGGGGTGCCCCTTAAATCTATGCCAGACTGTTATCCTGGGTAATTAGGATTTAGTATCAATTTTGAGAGGTTCCCCATGCCCTCTTTTTCTTTAAGGGATAGTACACATATTAACAAAACAAAGTGCACCGTGCCTTTCTGAAACAAATAGAAATGACGTGCCCCCAAAATCCATACCAGAACCTTGTCCAGACATGCAGCCTCAGAAAAGAGCGGACATTGAGCATGCATCCCTCTCCTAAACCATACCAGGCCACATGCCCTCCACATTGGAACGGTAACGTGCAGTGGAGTGCAAAGTCTCACCCTGCTGCAAAACAACTTGTCCCCATATCCCTGGCCCGGTGGATGTGGAGGTCTGTGGAGAGAGAGTTTATATGAATATGGAAACCCCAGATATCCACCCCTTGCCCTACATAAGTGAGTAAGGGGTACATATTTCTTGTTGGTCATTTACAAAAAAAAGTAAAAAATAGTAAATAAACACACATACATAGACATATACACGCACTGCAGTAAAAGTTCTTTTTTTTTAAAAAAGAAAAGAAACAATGTAAATCCAATGTTAAATGCATCATCCAGTGATGCAGATCCAATATCAGTCAAGATGAACAATACCACAATGACCCACAGATATGATGACCAGCATCAGCCAGCATCTTGCCGAGTGTCAACAAACTGGCTAGAGATGCTGGCTGACGTCATTGACTGTATATGGTCATCACCATATTTGGTCAATGACGTCACCCAGGATCACTGTCACCTTGTTTAGAATGTAAAAAAAGCTGGCAGGGGAGAATACATCATTTAGTGGAGGTAGTAATAGCCCATTCAATTAATTTTAAGGTTCTCGTGTAACATAATGAGTGGTACTGAACCAAACAGATATAAAATGCATATGTTGTTACAATTTTTTTTCTATATTCAACTAAATCACTTGTATATGTGTTTCCAACAAAGTAGGTCAGGCTCAGTTTATTTTTTAAATAATATCCAAACACTTTCTTTATTAGGCACACATTTTTTTAAATATAGGTGGCATTTTGGACCAGGATTGAAATAAATATCACATGAAGAAATCATCTATTTATCTTAATTCAAAGGAAAAAAAGATCAGGTCACACGTAAAATCCAGCAAATTAGCTGAGAATCAGCCTATAGAAGGAGCTGAAAGTGTTGCTGAGGCAGAATAAGCTCAGAGCTCTTGGGCTTTAAAAAAACGCACAATGTTTTCATAGTGCTGAAGTGGAAGTTTGTGTGTATCAAAGCCCTGACAAATGTTCCCGCAGTTAAGCAAAACTTTGTTTATATTGCGTGCCTCTCAACAGAAATTAAGAACTGTGGAAACAATCCACGCGAGTGCCTGGCAATCTTCTCTCGTTCTCTCTTAGTGGATATGACAATCTCACCTGCTGCGAGAGACTGGAAGTAAAAGGACAATCTCACGCCATTAATAAAACATCAGCCAGAGCCGAATCAGAGACAGAGTTAACCACCGGAGACCCAGGATAATACTTAATTTTGTCGATGATGGAAGTGCTTTAGCCTGAGGTAACTTTCGTGGAGGCCATGTTTGCGTGCAAACCTTCACTTAAAGCCATACTGGATGGCAGAACTAATGTTCACACGAGTGTAAACTTACATTGAAATGCATGAACCGCATGAGATGTTACATCACTCAAGCCAGTCAGCTTTGGCAGTGGCCTAATGTTTTATTTAAGCTTACTCCTCTAAGGAGATCTAAAAATTCACTCAACGCCCTCGGAAATGTGTCTGTTTTGGCTGCAGAGAATGGTTCCCAATCACGAAAGGATAAAAACATCAAAATAAGCTAATAGAGATCTGCCTTGAAATTCAGTCCCTGTGGGTAGATCAAGGGGTTTTAATGAGCAAGCGTTTTGCAGTTCAATATGATTCACTGAAGCATGGGTTAAAATAAAAGCTGTTTCTTAGAAGCAAGAAAGGACAGAGGAAGTCAAACAGCATTGCTTTATAATGGTGGGGATTTTTATGAATGTAGCTGCTGGACTGCTGTGCCTTTTAGGAAAATTAGCACCTTTATTTTCACATTGGCCAAAACCCCCATAGTGCGAATAAACATTAATGCTTTATAGGAAACATTTTTCATGTAAGCATTTGAGGATTACACATTTCTGTCGAGATTACATCATTCAGTCACTGAGGAAAACACATTTATTGTTTTGTAAACAGGCTGTAGAGATTTTCTTTCAAATTATTCAATGTCAGTTGTTAGAAATCATAATAAAACCTCTCTAGAGTGAAGAGGGACCTTGGCTACCTTCTGAGATCACCATATTCCTGATGTAGTTACTATACCACTCATTGTCTTCACTGGAAAAAATCAGATACAAACACTGCATACAACAGACCATAGGCTGCCCCACCAATTATTTCACAGTATGTAAGTTTTTAGTGGCAGTAAACCTTGTACCCTTTTAAAGGGGCAGGTCACCCCATAAATATATTTAACTTTTAACCACTTGCTGCCCGGAGCAATTTCTACATTTGCACACACATAAATCAATCAGAATTGTTGGCTAGAAAACAGCTTCAGACCCCCAAACAGTTATATATTTTCTGAAATCAGAGGCCATGTAGACGCTTGTTTACATTATATGTGCGTGCACATGGGGGGCAGGGGAACATTAAAAAAATGTTCCTGCATTTTAAATGTTTTTTTATCTGTTGATTTAATTTTTAAAAAGATTTTGTACACTCGAATTTTTTGCCATCACATAGGGTGCTAACAAGACCCCCTATGTAATAGCAAATATAATGTGGCAGTCCCGGGGCTCTCACGGGGGACACCGTACAAGCGATCTGGCACCTGTACAGATGCCGGATCTCTTGCATTTCAACAGCAATCGTCTGCTGTTTAAAACGGTACCAAGAACACGGCTGCAGCAGCAGCCACGTTCCTGATATAACCACTTCAAGCGGATGACGTACATTTATGTGAACCCGCTAGAAGTGGTTAATAGAGGCTGACGTACAGTATATCTCTTGGGGTTTTCCTTTCCTGTATAAATTTGCAGACTAGACATCTGCTGTGGCCATTAGGAGGGTTTTTTTTTTTCCTGCTGATTTTTCAAAAATATTTTATATAATGAAAAATACAACAAGGTGCTGAAACATACAAAAGGTGGGGAGTAACACCCAAAACTCCCAGATAGACAGAAATAGTATGGTAGCACTAAGCCCACATTGCTGGTATACCCAAGTCATATAAGAAGCCATAAGCTGACTATAACTTATGGGTTGACTGAACCTTTAACTCAATCATAATACTAATCTTTCCCTCACCCATGCC
>NW_017306689.1:660150-670934 GCF_000935625.1 Nanorana parkeri | reverse complement strand
TCCACTCCTACCCACTTATATTTTTGAAAAAAATAGGGGCTTTTAGGTATTTTTTTAAACACGGTAATGAAGAGCCTGCAATCACAGAGATCAAATTTAACCCTTGAGGTGGAAAAGTTGGTTAGGCTAAGAGTCCATTTTGTATTTGTAATCAACAACTCCATTTTGTTCTAAAAGACAGAAAAGAATTTGAACTTGTGACTGTGGAGAAAGGGGCACCTTGCAGCCCCTCTCTCTCTGCTCTCCAATCCTCCCCAGCAGTTTGTGCGTCCCCCCTTCCTGGCTTTGATCTCGGACACAAAACCAGAAGATCAAACCTGCAGACCTGTGCTGGAGACTGAGCACTCTCCCCTGGTTCCCCTCCCCACCTCCTGTTGACTTTCAAATGCAGAGGTCTGCAAATCAAAACAGCAGGGGGCCTACACACTGGGCACCGAGATAAGCCAGTACACGTCTGCTGTTTCTCTCCATTCTATCCTCCCCAGAACAAAGGACACATGGGGGGTGAGGTTAGTTGCTCAGCAACAGCCTGTGTACTCCCCCTTCCCTCCCCTCTCATGCCGGCTCCTCCGGGACCTTTGTAAGTGTTGGTGGGAAGGCTGCATGCTCTTTTCCTCGCTGACTGGTGGAGAAGAGGCTGCGCTGAGGCCGGTCTCTGTCTGTGGATTCAACTGAATACGGACTTAACCCTGCCTGTTCTGCTCCACTGCTGCTGTGAGGCCTGCTGGGATCTGTTGTGCTACCCGTACTGGATGTACTCACACGGTGCCTTGTTACCTGTTGGATTACCTCTTGCTGCACCTCTGACCCCTGGACTACTAGCATTGTGACTCTGGACTTATTCCTTCCTTGGCCCGTTGCCTACCTTCTGGGTTGACCCTCCCCGTGGCCACCTAACCCCGGCCTTTGTACCTTGTTTTGTATACCTGAATTCCCCAATAAATACCCCGCACGCCGGGTTCCATGTGATTTGCCTCTGTGTATTCTCTCTGCGCTCCTAGTTCGTCACAACTGGTTGGCAGCGGCGGGACGAGAGCACAGGAGATGGCAGATGAGAGCCTACACACCATGGACACAATGGGGGCCCCACAATACCACAATTGGACTGTCAGCAGTCAACAAGAGAAGGCCAGGGAGTTGGGTCTCGGCTACAAGGGACTTTCTAAGGAACAGCTGGTCAGGTTGCTAGAGGAAGCCGGCCAGCAGGGAGAGCTGGGTGCTGACATTGTTCGATTACAACTCAGGGAAGAGGTGCCTGTGCTCCCCGATCCTGCCAGTAAGAGCCCGTGGGTTCTCTGGTATGAGGAAGAGATGGCCATTCTGGGGGAGGACGCTACAACAGAAAGGAAACTTGCAGCAATTGAGAAGGCACAAAAAAGGCAGCAAGATTGGGAAGCTGCAAACACTCGTGCTGCTGTCCATGTGTCTGTGGTGAGGGAGGCCCCAAGTCTTTCCCGCAAAGACTTCAAGCCCTTCCAGGAAAATATGGGAGATGTGGAAGGGTTCTTTCAGTACTTTGAGCACCAGTGTGAACTGCTGGAGGTTCCACCCTCTGACTGGACTCGCTACATGGTGGGACTGCTAGATGGAGGAGCGGCTGAGGTATACCGAATGCTGGACCCGGCAAAGAGAAGGAGCTATAATGATATCCAGAGGGCAGTACTGGACTATTATGCTGTGTCACCGGATGCTTATCGTGCCCAGTTCAGGAGCACACCTTGTCTTCCTGAGAATTCCTTGAAAATGTATGCACACAAAATATCTCTAACGTGTCACCAGTGGCTGGAAGGGGAGAATGCGATCTCCCTGGACTACTAGCATTGTGACTCTGGACTTATTCCTTCCTTGGTCTGTTGCCTACCTTCTGGGTTGACCCTTCCCGTGGCCAGCAACCCCCCAGGATCTAACCCCGGCCTTTGTACCTTGCTTTGTATACCTGAATTCCCCAATAAACATCCTGCACGCCGGGTTCCGTGTGATTTGCCTCTGTGTATTCTCTCTGCGCTCCTAGTTCGTCACAGTGACACATTAAAAAAAAAAAAAGCTCTTGAACTTCAACACTTCCTCTTTTCTTCTTTAGTGAACAGGTCTAACAGGACATCCTCTGTCAGCAATATCTCTGTAACATGACCTGTTGGTAAAATAATCAATATATTCTTAAAATGGCATGGTTTTAGAAACTAGACAGGTTTAGTTCTGCAACAAAGACCACTGTATCAGACAAAGTTCCTTAAAATGAACATCCCAGTCTAAACCAGATTTATGCCAAAATGAGTACTAAATAATGTCAAATTTGGGAGTGACTTTGTGGTTTTGGACAGTTAACTATCTCAGGTGACAAATAATAACATTTTATTGGATAAATTGCATTTCCATGCCTACCCAGTGTGGGATGTCACTGAGATGTGTGTGGCCCTGTTTCGGGAGGGGGGGTCATATGAGATGACCATCTCCGATCAGCTACCACTGCCAACCTATAGTTGTAACAATGATCTGCGCTTTTGGAAGACTGCTAAAAATATTTTTAAAATATTTAGTTGATTCACGCACCTTTAGCGCTGTGTTAACACTTTTGAATCTCCGCTGCCAAACTGTAGGTAACTTGAAAACCCTGAGCCTCCACTAAGTGGGAGTAGGGGACTGTAACATAATTGTAATGGCAGTGCCTCCACCCAACTGGGTCTTGGGCATTGCAAGTGGGAACCCCAGATGAGATAAGCTTGTCCCCAGGTGTATTTACTCACATAAACCATCTTGCAGAAGTAAGCAGATCTTGAGTCCATGGATGTCTTTCAAATATTTATTATAGAACATGGAACAGAAGATGTGGATAGATATGGCTGGAATACCCAAAAATGCTGGTTCATGAATAATCGCACTTCTTACAAGGCGTACAGTTCCTAGTGGTCCATCTTCTCCCTCTCAATAGGCCAGAAGTGTCTCCATTCCCACAGAGGTTCCAATGTATACTCTGCTTCAGGACAGACTGTAACCTGGACCAGTGGAGGTTCCTGTGCTTACTCCAGTGTCCCCATGACCTCTGTTAACATGGGTGAGGTCCTGGTAATGGATCCAGCATAGTCAATCTAGCACATAGCATTCCATGTGGCATTCCAAGGCCTGAGGGCCTAGCCCATGGCATTCCAAGGCCTGAGGGCCCAGCCCTCAGGCATTGGCAGCAGCCCAGCACCTGAGCACCAACCTCCCAATAGGGGAGTGGCAGGAACAAGAGAACCAGTTCTGAGCATTCACTTTAAAACCCGAATAACACTGCTCTATTACAGGGGGTGTTAGGGGGTAGACCCCTACATTTCTCTCATTAATTATGCTAATGTTGCTTTGCTTTAGGCTGGGTTCACACTTGGGCATTCGTAATATGCGCATTTTTTACCGCCATTTGCGGTCAGCGAAACGCGCGACAAACGCGCATTTACAAAATCTATCAGACTGTATCCTAATGGATACACGTGGAGAAATGCCCCAAAAGAAGCTCCTGTACTAGTTCGGGCGTTGGGCGTATTTTAGCATGTTGTGAAGTGCTGAAATACGCCCAGGTGGGAACCATGCCCATTGGAATTAATGGGATTTCACTGCTTGAGCGTTTTACAGAGCTTCAATCAGCGCTGTAAAACGTCCAGGTGTGAACCAGCACTTAAAAATTCATGTAACCTAGTGTGACGTAGCAGAAATGTTATCTTGACATCCTGCCCAATACGTATTGATTATTCTTTACTTATGACAAGCACACGAATCTCTGTTCCTGGTAATCGCGAAGACTGGTATTACTGGCAGGACATCCTCTAAAACCAAAAACTTACCAAACCTTTTTGTTAGCTTTACTCAGACATTTTGAAAAATAAAGTTTTATAAACTTTTCCATACAGAACACATTCCCCTTGCCTGCGCCGTCTCCATCGCCTTTTCTTCAGCTCTGCTCCTGCTGGCTCTGACGTCAGAGCCGAAGAAGAGATCATTCCGCCGCTCACTGCTGCAGAACCCACCATAGAGCCCACACAAGACACTGCAGAACGCACCTGGCACCCTGCGGAGCCCACATGAGACCCCACACAGCCCTTCTCAGACCCTCACAGCCCACATGAGACCCCGCATATACCAAAGATCCTGCATAGCCCACCTGAGACCCCGCACAGCCCACCATAGGCCTTGCAGACCCACCTGAGACCCCGCACTCCAAATAGCAATCAATCGACAAAAAAAAGGTTACAGGCATCCAGCCAAAAAATTTAATTGACATAAACCAATAAAAGTCAGCGCCTTACTGGGTATTAGCAATAGTCCTCTGAGCTGGGTCCATTTCCTCTATGGGAACAGTTACAGTCCATCCACAGAACCCTGTCCTGCTGACAGGCTAGGCTCCAAACACAGAACTTGCTGCATTTAGCACACTGTCTCTCCCTGCACTGAGAAACACACTTCCCCCACTAGGTGCAGCTGCACACGAATGAAGTCCTGTGCAGTTTTCACTAAACTACGGTCCATGGAACTAGGAGTCTGTCCCACCCAGAGCTCTATCAGACTTCTAGTAACACCAGTAACACCAGCCCCAGGATTTGTTTTACCAATACAAGGTAAAGAGCTATTTTTCTTTACCTCCAAATCTATGCTGGCATTACCTTAAATCAGGAGTGTCAAACTCAATTTAATCGTGGGCCACATCAAACATTATGGTTGCCCTCAAAGGGCCTTTAAGACTATATAAATGTATCTAATCTTTATCATAATTGCCTCTGCATTCGATTATCACTGGTTTTAGTAATAAATTAATGCCTAGATCTGAAAGTAGAAGTCTAGGAAATGGCCTGGTGGGCCGGATTCGGCCCCTGGGCCTTGAGTTTGACACATGTGCTTTAGATGTTGAATCTAAGGATCCGTAGAGGAATGTTCTAACATCTATCACTTTTCCTGCTATATATATATATATATATATACATGCACATATACACAGTATATACTAGGGATGCACCGATACTAGTATCGGTGCAGATTACGAGTATTTGGGTTAGTACTCATACTTGCCCAAATACTCTTATACTTATCCCGATACTGGAACTTCCAGTCAGAGGGAGATTTCCTCTGACCAGCAGTACCGCAAAGGAACATGGAGCCGGCTTCCCGGCCAATCAGAAAGCTGGGCCGCGGCTAATGTTTTCCCCGGCTCTATGCTGCTTTGTTTTCCCCGGCTCTATCAGCGGCTACTCGGTATATTCCATTTAGTGACCACACTCCACCCACTGGCTGCCCATTAGCTGGCTTTACCGCCCACTTTGTTACCGCCCACTTACTACTCATTGGCTGGAGGCTGGGTTTCCCTAGCTATTCAGCTGACTATCTACGTCTGACTAAAAAGGGTTTTTCCCTTTGAATGATGTACTATTGATGATGTACTGGTTCTAATACTGTACCTGTATCTACACATATTTTGTTTCTGTTTCTGCATATCTGAACCTCATTTGTTGGACTTCAAGGGGGGTTTTGGAAGGTTTCTTTTCAAGGGCGATCTCTCTTGATATTTTTTATTGCGTCCAATGCTTTCTTTTGTTTTAACAAGATGTTTTGTCTAATTTGTCAAATAAATGTTGCATTTTTATATCTACTTATGGTGTGAAGTCCATTGGATTTGTCACTCTGCTAGCCAACAAAAAACACCCTTTCCCTTCTCCTCTCTTTTATGTTTTTAATGCATAAAAGAGAGGCTAGCTGGTAAGTGTGCTGGGAAATGTTTGTGTTTGTACTGTGTCCTTTAATGTGCACCTTACTTTAAAAGCAAGTTATAAATTGCTTCACTTATATTTCACAATTGTTCCATACCTCACTGCATCCTTTAAAACCCCCCTCCCCATAAAATTAGAAACGCTCTGCACGTTAAAAAACATGCATCTTTGCCTCAAGTTGTTAAAATGCAGCTTTTTAGTCACAAACTCATCCCACTGCATTGAAGGCCCTCTCCGATATGGCACATGAAGCAGGAAAGGCAAGTACCTAATGGGCTTGTAGGACCACCTCCACCCAACGGCCCAAAATTCAATGAATGTAAAACAGGGTAAACACAAAAATTGCACCACTGCCAGGTGAATAAAATGCAGCTTCTTTGTCACAAAGATCCCCTTTGGTGGTAAAGGCCCTCTATGACATGATGCATGCAGCAGAGCAGACTAGTACTAGAGATGAGCAAAGTGGACAAAGATCAGTTCACTTGATGTTCATTGAACCCAGTGGGAATTTGGGAGAGAGAGAGAGAGAGTTTAGTGAGCTGGGACATGGTAGCAATCTTCAGAAATCTAACATTCTTCAAAGTTTTGTTCAAGTATTTTACAATGTTCACAGGTGCAATCGGAAAACAGCCCTACATAAAACAGTGCTGTAAGAGACTCACACTCCTGTGCTCCCAGCATCCCAGTGCTGCAAGAGACTCGTGTTTTTCTACCATCTCAAGTCCTCTCTGTGCTTTGTGCACCAATGTATCACCTAGCACCCTGAACTTCCTAGCATCTTTAGAGAAAATTGTCTGTGGCCCCTCCACACCTCATTGATTCCCGGTGATCCTCTGTACAGGATTCCTGCACCCAACTGCCTTGTACACTCAAGTGAGCAACAGCGTTCCTGTAGCCAGCTGCCTTGTATACTCCAGATACAGACCTTCCCTGCTGCTCCTGTGTACACAACATTGGAAGAGAGTTTCCCTGCTGCTCCTATGTTTCTAGTGCCCCAATGCTGCAAGAGAATTAGCGTCATTCTCCAATACATCCCAGTATTCCCTTTTCTTTACAGTATCTAGTCAGCTGTAGCCTGCAGGAATGTGCTTTAGTGCCACAATCTGGCAGCTGTCCTGAAGCATCCTTGCGTAGTGCTCTGGTGAGTACCAGGCACTTCTTAGACTCTGCTCTTCAAGCACACCATCATCAACCTGCAGGTTGCACAGTGGGTCCAGAATCCCTGGACATACATGACAAGTGGGCCCCCTGGCAATCTGGGATCTCTCCTGGTCTGTAAGCTGGGTGTATTTTAAGAACAGCTGTACTTTGTGATGGAGGCAATATTTCTGGGAGGCCAAATGACAGCAATATAGACGGCTGACAAAGTATCAGTAAATTGTATTTTTTTTCTGTTTGCTAGCTTAATCCCTGCATGAGAAAATAGGTGTGTTTTGTGTTCCTGGATAAACAAAAGTGGGTGTGACAGCCCAGAAATAAATGTCTGGTCAGTGCACTGACTTCATATGCTCGCTTTTTCCTAACAACGTTCACAGTGAGACTGTGAATATAACACCCAACATACGCATGATCAAAACAATTCATTTTAGGTAAACTTTCAGAATACCGTAGAAAGTACTTTAGCTATAAGATCAAACAGCTAAGTTTCCAGACGTAAGACACATTGGTTACTTTGAAGAGTTAGCTGCACTGATTTTTTTCACTGTTCTGTATTCGTAGTCATTGTTGTGTCCTACAGCATACAAATCATAATTTGCTGCAGCTTAAAAAATGCATTTTGATAGCTTTTCATCATGCTGCTTCACTGAAGTGCTACTGTACTAATGGTGTTTCTTTCAAGGAAGTTCAGCAAAGTTCATACTCCTTTTATCTACTGTATTTATAAAAAGCACACGCTGAACAACAAATTCTGGAACTTCAGGCAACAAAAAAGCAAATCAGTCACTTATGCTACACGGGAAACATTGCCCACTGTGCTAACGTCAGAAAAGCCCCCAAGTTTATCATAAAGCCTAAATCCAGGTAAGCAGCTATACACGGTTATATTTCACATATGGGAGCTGTCTTAACTGCCAAATGATTTGTATTTCTGGCCAACATTGCCAGGGAGAACAGGTGGATAATGCTGGGCCAAGTATACATTTTACAAGTACAGATCTATATATAGTTATCTATTAAAAAAAAAAGCCAACGTGTTTCAGGGGCTACATAGCTCCCCCTTCATCATGGCTTAGAAAAAGCAAAATATATTTATATTAGATCAGATGTAAAACCTCCTTTGAGATAGGAATTCTAACAACGTATTTAGCAGCAATCACTGAATTCCAGTAAGAATGTAACTCTTTAACACAAATCAGTTGTAAAGATCATTGTAGAACTTGAATAATCCTAACTGGTCACAACAGCTGCTCTGGACACTGTTTCTTACAGATCAAAAATAAGGCTTTCTAGCAGATAGAGAAATTGTATCTGAAATGCCATGAGTCTTAAATATATCTCTAGCAGGAGTTGACATCTAAAATGTTGATTTAATCTCCCTCACCCCAAGCAAATTAAATTCTTTACAATGGGTTACACAGAATATTATAATTTAGGGCCCATTCACACCTTCAGGTTCTGGTGTGTTGCATTTAAACATGTCCATTAGCATATGTTGTGTTAAGGCAGCCTGTTTAAAAGAATGGGCTGACAACATGGTAGAAAGCACAAAAAAGGAATTGTACCAATGTTCCCAATGTAGTGTTGGTTAGGTGTTTAAAGGAAGCACTGAGATCGTGAGGAATGCTGAATAAATTGTACTTGCTTAGGAGAATATTACATCAGGATACAGCATACATTTTGATAGGAAAAGTTATTGTGTAGCATAGATAAGTAAGCATAAAGACTAACATTGCACTACAGCGCCATCTACAGCTTGAAAGACATAACAGTATAATGTCAGTAAAATGGTGTTGTATTTCCAACACCCCTTCTCAACAGCATATATGTTGCTATATGACTTTTAGCTTCTCTTAAAGGAAACTGTGACAATCCTTTGGCAATGCCTTGGTGAGTGCATCTGCAGTAATTTCTTTTGATGAGCAATATTGAATGTAGATGATGGCTTACTTTTGAGTGTCCAAATTTTATTTTCTAGGAGTGATTTTATTTCTTCTTTTGCTGCCTTTCTCCATTGATGGATGTAGCACAGGCGGAATATTGCTCCTGTAGCAAATTCAGAGTATTGCTCTCTGAAACACTGCACTGCATTTCTCTGGCTAGACTGACAGAACACAGATGGAGGAGAGACTGCAGGATTGTTCTTGGATTGGTTACTGCTGTAGCTAAGAAGAAAGCACACCCCTAACAACAAAGGCAAGGAAGGACCTGATTGGATAGTAGCCCAGGAGAGCTGTAATTGGCTGCCAGGCCGCTAAGCCCCTGCCCACTACTCGGTGAGAGACGATTCAGCAGATTCACAGAAATGATGGTGAGCGCACTACAGAGGGGAAAATTATAAGCAGGTTTGGGTGAGCAAGCTACTTAGACAGGCAGAGGGACCCTGTATACAAAAATAGGAATACAAAGAAGGAGCGCTACAACCCTGGGATTCTTGTTTGTTAAGCAATTTGTAATCTATAAATCGATATCTATGGATAAGGACTCACTTTTAGAAGGACGAGGTGGTCTCTTGCCGGAGGAGAGTGGGAGCTGTTGTCAGCGTGGATCGCAAGGTGGCATATGTGGCTGGTCTGTGTGGATGTATTCACAGGACTTAACGACTCATATTAGGTCCTTTTGGTAATGGAGGAGGGATATTGAACACAACTGAGGGGTACGTTGTAAAAAAGTAGACTGTGCGTTGATGATATAGCACCCGTCCGGTCCGGACAATGAGAGCTCAGCTGGCCAGGCTGCCACTCGTCGGCTGAACGGGAGCGGGGGTGCCGCTGTATAACGGTGTAAGGATGGGTCAGCAGTCGTGATGAAAGAAAGCTCGGGGACGGGCACAAGGTTTGGCTACGCGTTTCGAGGCTCTATGCCTCTTTGTCATACCAGAAATAAATGTATTTCTGGTTTGACAAAGAGGCATAGAGACTCAAAACGCATAGCCAAACCATCCAATCCATTCAGCAAGACAGGCCACACTGTCCTCCAGCCTTGTGCCCGCCCCCGAGCTTTTTTGCACAATGTCTTAAACTGGAAGGGGTGGGGCAAATTTAAATTAGGGGGTGCCCGGGTCTAGTCTTGCCCAGGGCAGCACAAAAAATACACCACTGGTGTAGATTCCTTCCATATGAAGTAAAATATTATATCATAATTTGTTTTTTTGCTTTGTTTATTGAAATCCAACATGAGATTTTGAGGGCTTTGCTATGCAAAGCCCTCACAATGATTGGGAGATCACCACAATCCCACACTGATGTAATGGACACAAGTGTAGTAATTATTATTATAATACTATATTATAATAATATACTATACCTTGTGTCTATACCTTGTGTCTCCAGATATGATTCCACTTCCTTACTGATGTATTCCCCTCCATTGTTGGTGCGCATAATTCCTGGTTTCCGTTGGAATTTGTTGCTGGACATGGCTACAAACTCTTGAAGTTTTTCTGATGTTTCAATTCTTGTGCATCAGATAAGTTGTGTACCTGGAATGATCATCAATGAAAGTCAGTAGATATCTGTTCCGCCTGATGTGGTTTAATTGGCCCACACACGTCACTGTGTATGAGCTCCAAGGGCTGGGTGGTCTGTCTTTGGGTGGCCTGTGGAAGTGGGGTACGTGTTTTCTTTGCTTCCATACAGTATTTGCATGTCATGAGCATTTGGCAGGGCAGTACAGTTATATCTTCTGATAAGCCTTTCTTCATAATGTCTTTTATGGCTTCTGGGTTTGGGTGCCCTAGTCGTCTGTGTCATAGATGTATACATTTGCTGTGTGGATTATTAACCTCCCTGGCGGTATTCCCGAGTCTGGCTCGGGGTGAATTTTCAATGCTAGGAGCGGCAACCCCGAGCCAGACTCAGGGCTGCAGAGAAAACTGACACTCACTTGTCCCTG
>NW_017306689.1:628323-659617 GCF_000935625.1 Nanorana parkeri | reverse complement strand
ATTATAATTTCTTATAATTATTTATAATTTATTATATTATAATTTTTTAATTTCGTGTTTCAAACTTTATCATACCTGGGATGTCTACTGGACTCTTGTTTGGACAGATTTAGGTGAGTTATTCCTAGGATTTACTAAGAACTACAGGCCTACAATGTAAAACAACATATTTGCTTGAAAAACAATGTACCGCTTTTGGTACCTAAAATCCTGAATAATCATACCGCCAGGGAGGTTAATGGCTGTTTTGACTTGCTCGTCTGCGGTGATGAGTCTGTACAGCTGTTCATCTAGTCTTCCTTTTTCGAGGATTTGCTTATTGTTTAGAATTGTACATTCATCACCTCGGAATTGAACTGTGAGACCTTTAGTAGCAAGAGTTTTCAAGGATAGAAGGCTTCCTTCAAGGTTTGGAACATACAGTAGATTTTTCACGAGGACACTCTGCTTGTCCCCTGACGGTGTGATGCAGTTCAAGAATCCTTGACTGTTACCTTCTGCAGTTATACTTTTCCTGTTTGCTAGGAAGACTTTGTCCTTTGCACTGAAATCAATTTCTGTGAAGAAGGTCTCATCACTAGTCATGCGCCTGAGTCAATACACCACCTGCATGGTATACTGTTCTGAGTCATTTTAAAGGTAGCACTTCATTATGTGCCTGCAGTTTCCCTTGTGACTGCTTTAGCTCTTTCTCTTGTAGGTGCCTCTTGCTTTCACTGCTTGATTTCCAGATTGAACAGTCCTTTTCCAGGTGACCAGTCTTTTTGAAGCAAAAACACTCTATGCTTTCTTTGTTTTGCGCTCTCGTGCACCTTAAGGGCTTGCACGTTTTGTTAATTGTGCATATTTTCTTTCCTTCTGTCATATTCATTGATTCATTTTCCTTTTGTGTATTCTAGTGTTAGTTCCTGATCAGGTCTGGTTTCTAGAACATTAATAAGAGCACTGTATGACTCTAGGAGCCTGACTAGCTGTAATGTCACCACGTGGTTATCTTTAATTTCCTCTCTAGTTGTACGTAGCTTTTCTATGATTTCCAGCATGGCATTCACATGTTCACACATTTCCTGGCCTTCTTCTAGCCTCATCTTATATAACTTGCGCAGCAGATATAGTTTATTGTTTAGGTTTGAACGCTCATGCAGTTTCTGTAATGCATTTCATATACCTTTAGCTGGATTTTCTTTTCTTATGTGGATAAGCTGGTCGTCTTCCACTAGCAGACTTATAATTGCTTTTGCTTGCCTGTTCTTTTTGTCCCATTCCTCCACAGGTCTATTAGTGGGTCTGTCTGTACTAAGTACTTGCCAGAAGTCATCTTTGCTTTTCAAGCTTGAACTTCCATAGCTGGTAGTTGGTATTGTTGAGCTTTGCGATTGCAAACTTCATATCTGAACTGCTTGCCATCTTTCAGTAGCTTGGAGCAGCTCTTGTTGACTTGCAGATTTCTGTTTAGTGTCTGGGCCCATAACCTATTGGTTATGTGTTTAGATGAAGCAACAAGTTCTTTAGGAATGCTGAATTAAGTTTTACTTGCTTAGGAGAATATAACATCAGGATACAGCAACATACATAAAACCTAGAGATTGGAAAATCTATCATACCTGTAATACCTTTGTATCATAGATAAGTAAGCATAGATACTAACAATGCACTACAGTGCCATCTACAGCTCAAAAGACATACAGTAACAGTAGAATGTCGGTAATATGCTGTTGTATTTCCAACATGTGGCACACCATAATGCAGAGTAGTGTATTACATTGTGTTGTAGTGTGCTGCAATAAATCAGAGGTGCTTTGCCCTAATGCTTTGGGCTGCCATTGTACCACAACACACAGCTAATAACAGGTGTGAATCAGCCCTTTCAGCCTAACTCACGCTAAAATTACCATATACCTCTGTTTATGAAGTTTTCCGTGAAAAGCAGTGTAATAGTATAAATTACAATTTTCATATTACCATAATGGCTTCTTCTTTGCCTTACAGCTCAGGTTTTTTGTTTTTTTCAATCTAGCTAGGGAATTGCAGTGCTTCTGCAAAAAAAAGTCTTACAGACCAGTCGATGTTAAGTCCATCATTTAATAAAACAAATATATGATCCAAAGAGACTTAAAAAATTGTCTTCTTTAAACACAATCTGCTTTATTACAACTAAAACGATTTTTCTAGAATCTTGTTAGCCACAGTTTTTGGGGAAAATGGAAATATGAATATATTCAGCCTGCTTCTAAAAATTACTCAACTGTCACACTTAAATAGGTTCTCCATCAAAAAAAACAATAACAAGTTCTGTATTTATTGCTGTGCACTGCAAATCTAGCTTACTAACATGCACAAAAAAAGTCAGCTCTAGAAATTCTCTGTTACCTTATCCATCAGACTCTTTAAAAAAAATGTTTTTAAAATAACAGTTAGACTCTCTACTCAAAACAGGACTGCCATTAAAAAACTCTAACTTTTCTTTTAAACCACGGAAGCCAACCACTCTGAAGGAGCTCCCTCCTGCACATTTTCTATCTAGAAAGATGACCCAGTCATCAAACGGTGGCAGCACCTGCATGGAGCAAAGCTACCAATAGTCCTCACAAGGTGAGAAGCCCTCCACCAGACTCTTTTGTATAGACTACAGCAGGCCTCAAAATTTCCACTCGCCCGCTCGCAATTGGCGAGTGAAAATTGTGGGGGGGCGAGTGGAATGTCAGCAATGGTGCCTCGCCGGCGGGACTAGGGATGGAACACTACCGCCGCAGCAATGGCTCGCTCGCTTCTGTTTTCTCTTCTCTTTCTCGCCTGCTGCAGCTACAGAGTGGCCGAGCCCGAGAAGGAGAAGAGAGAACAGAAGCGAGCGAGCGATTGCCGCGGCGGTAGTGTTCCATCCAGAGCCGGAGCTAGCTCTCTGCGCTCACTCTCTTTCGTCCCGGCCGCTTCAGCTCCACTCAGACAGGCGGCTCTGATTACACCCGCTATCGCTCCCTCTCTCTCCTTCTGGCCGCTCTGAAGCTGCAGCGGCCGGGAGCAGAGAGAGGGAACGCTGACAGGTGTGATCGTAGCTGCCTCTCTGAGTGCCCGCTTCCTGGAGCAGAAGCTGGAGCGGTCTTTCGGGGTCTCAGAAGTACCCCTTCATCAGGCTCAGTATGAGCCTGATGAAGGGGTACTTCATAGCCCCCGAAAAGCGCTTGTACTGAATGGCAATTTGTCATTAGAGGTCAGCAATGTGACGCGCAGTCCAACGCTTGTACTGAATGGCAATTTGTCATCAAAGGACTTTTTGCTGTAAATATTGTGGTGTGCTGGTGACAATTTTTACTACTTCTATATTGCTCATGGTGCCATCGGTGGTCGCTACAAGCACCCACCTGCTTTGCAGGTTTACTACTTTTCTGGTAAGGCTGGTTTCCTATTATATAACATTGCTGACCTCTGTACTGCGCGTCACAATGCTGACCTCTGCACTGCGCGTCACATTGCTGGCCTCTGCACTGCGCGTCACACAGCTGGCCTCTGCACTGCGCGTCACACAGCTGGCCTCTGTATTCTGTATTGCACCACTGACTTCTGTACTGTGCATTGTTACTGATCTTTATACTCTGCGTCACACCGCTGACCTGGCGGAGTTAAGGGCAGGGTAGGGGTTAGGTGGGGCAACTGGTGGCGAGTAACTTTTCAGGCCTGGCTAGTAGCTTAGGACTTGAAATTTTGAGCCCTGGACTACAGGGTGCTGTGCTAGAGGTGTAACATGAGTAATCCTGCCCACTGGTTGCCTGTTCAATCCCTAATTAATTTGTCATCAATGGGACCAAGCTTAACAAACATGCTGAGCAACTTTCTGAAAGAAGCTGTCTGACGCAAGAAAAACGTATCCAAGTTATTCTTGTGCGAGCCAGAAGAGGAAGTGGACATATACAAGAACTTCCACTGGTCTAGAATCTGCAGTCACAGGCCTGGACCAGAGTATACACAAGAACCCCTGTTTTATGGGAAGCTATTTTAGTTTGCTGTATACATGTGAGGTTGGAGCTCCATGCGGTAACAGTAGGAACCATGCTTTTGGTATACTTCTTTCTCATTTTGAGTTCTACAATAAAGCATTCAACAAAATCTGTGCACTAGACTGCCCTTTTGCAAGGACCCATGTAAATGAAACTACTAGGGGACAAGTTATTCTCAGTTGAGGGTCACATTTGCAATGCTGAAGGGCCATCTGAAGGGCCATTCTCTCAGAGAAACTACCAAAGAAACATGTTAGGAAAATCACACATCTACCACTTATGTGGAGGCTCAGTCTTCTAGGTAAAAAGTAAATTGGTTAACAGAAAGATAGCCTAACTTTGTAACTAAAGGGCTACACATGTTCACGCTCACCTCCAGGCAAGCAGCTAAATGCAGAGTTGAAATGAATAAGGCAGAACAGTTTTGCCTATATGCAATTCTGTGCATTAAGTTTTGTGATCCATCCAGGTCCAGAAAAAAATAAACACATAAATTGTTAAAGAATTGGTCCCCAAAATAGTAAAATTCCATTGTGTTTTGAAATGGCTGTAAGGGAATATGATCACTAGTACACAGCAGCAGTGTGACTTTCCCTAGCACATGAACATGGGTGAAAGTTATAAGACAAATGTTATGTGCACAGCTTTCAAGATGTTTTTTTTTTACAACCAGCAGCTTTGCTGACAAGTACTACAAAAAGAAACCAAGTACCGCAAATGGCTGCCTTCTCTTTTGGCAGTTTGGCCACCAGACTGGCAGTGTGGTGCAAGAACGTAATGTCTTCAAAAGGGCACAAATGTTTTTGGCACTGTGAAAAAAAAAAATCAGGAATGTAATGTGTTACTTTTTTTGCAGCAATACAGATTCAAGGATGGCTGAATGGCTGGTACCTGTAGATCTCTTTTGTTGCCAGTAGGGCAAATGGAATGGCAGAGTGGTGGCAGAATGTGACATCTGCCAAAGGTCACAGATATTTTTGGCACAACAAGATAAAATGTTTAAAAATCTAAAATGTGTCAGCTTTGCTGCTCACTACAGATTGCAGGATGACTGAATGACTGCCCGTTTATTGGCTGGCCATACACTAATAGATTTTTATTAGTCAGCTTGTGGGCTGAAAAAAATAGAATGGTTAGATGTACCAATCACCAACTGTAATGACTGCATGTGCTAATGGCAGAGTTTTAAGGGACAAGAAGGATGAAAAATCTCTGCAACTGAAACAGACAGCCAAACAGAAAATGCTTTTTAATAGAGCAGAAAAAGCTTAGAACAGGGGATAAATACAGATCATGGACCCATAGCAAACATTTTTATTGGGTCCTCAGCAACTGTGTCAGCTGGGGCAATAGTGTAATTGATCATAACCTAAGGCCCCGTTCACACCTGGGCGTTTTGCAGCGCGTTCCTACGCTCTGTGGAATGCTCAAACACCCAAATCCCATTATTTCCTATGGGCATGGTTCACACCTGGGCTTATTACAGGGCATATGAACACGCTTCAAAACGCCCTACGCCAGAAAAAGTACAGGAGCTTCTTTGGGGCGTATTTCAGCCCGTTCGCGGCCATAGACTTCGACGTGAACGGGCTGAAATGTTTCGTCATCAAAAGCGCGCCTATTACGCGCGTTCCGCACATGGCAACAGACCACACCCTGTGGATTGCAGACGCAGTTTTTACGGCCGACCAAGAAAGATGGAGGAATCGGCAGCATGTGGCCTGATCGATACAGAGGCGTTCATACGCCTGGTGCAGGCAAAGCCCTGCATATATGACATGAAGGATTCTGCTTATAAGAACCGGCGAACCAGGCAGCGTGCATGGGAAGAAATTGGGAAAAATACATGGCCTGATTGGGAGAACTTTAACAAGCAAGTGAAAGAAGCAAAAGGTACATGTCTGCATTGTTTCCATGTATCATGTCTGCATTGTTTTCATGTGACATGTGTGCAGTGTTTTCATGTGACATGCGTGCAGTGTTTTCATGTGACATGCATGCAGTGTTTTCATGTGACATGTGTGCAGTGTTTTCATGTGACATGCATGCAGTGTTTTCATGTGACATGCATGCAGTGTTTTCATGTGACGTGCATGTCGTGTTTTCATGTGACATGCGTGCAGTGTTTTCATGTGACATGTGTGCAGTGTTTTCATGTGACATGCATGCAGTGTTTTCATGTGACATGCATGCAGTGTTTTCATGTGATATGCATGCAGTGTTTTCATGTGACATGCGTGCAGTGTTTTCATGTGACATGTGTGCAGTGTTTTCATGTGACATGCGTACAGTGTTTTCATGTGACATGTGTGCAGTGTTTTCATGTGACATGTGTGCAGTGTGTGCAGTGTTTTCATGTGTGCATGCTATGCGGTGCATAGGCGTTTTCTATTTTCAGATTTATTGGTGAGTGCAGAAAGCGCCATTTATTGGAGAGTATGCCAAAGGCACACTCCACCACCCTGCGTGCTCGGGTAAGCCTATAGTTGAAGACCATCTTCTCCAGGCTCAGTCCACGGCTTGAGTAGGGCCTCATAAGATGCTCACCCAGAGCAAATGCCTTGTCTCCTACAAACACGAAAGGCATTGCAGGATGAGCGTTACCAGGCAGCATGGTGTTCCCCGGCAGGTCCAGATCACCGTGACGTGACCTGAATGGGCGAATACCGCCGAGTCAGTGCTGCTGCCATAGGATCCCACATCTACGTAGCGGAAGCAGTAGTTGGCATCAGCTACCGCAGAAAGGACCACAGAAAAAAAACATTTATAATTAAAAAAGCGGCTGCCACTCCCAATCGGTTTTATGACACAAATATGTTTTCCGTCTATGGCTCCCACACAGTTCAGAAAATTGCATGTGGTGGCAAAAATGTCTGCTGTTTGCATCCACTCCTCCTTGGTGGGTTTGGACATGACCACATCACGCAGGACATCCCATATCGCACAGCATGTTTCCTTGATGATCATGCTTGCAGTTGATATCCCAATCATGAAGGCCTAGTGCAGACTGGCCAAGGACTGTCCAGTAGCTAAATATCTAAGAAATGAAAGATAAAAGCAAGAATTTCATTAGTTCATGTTTACATTTTGTTTCCACAGTCAATATGCTAAAGATAAAATGGAAGAGCGTGAAGGACGCCTTTATGCACCACAGGCGCAAGGAGAGGGAATACAGGAGTGGATCGGCTGCCAGTGCCACCTGCAGATATATGAATGCTGAGCAGCTATCATATCTCATACCATGTGTGGGAATGCGTAGGTAAGTCACGACAATTACGATGTTTATGACAGTCATGGATATTGTTTTTTATAACATGCAGAGAATAATATATTGCAGATACTAATGTATTCTTTCCTAATGACAGCACCGACAGTAGGTGGGAGCCTACTGTGAGGCAGGAAGAGGACGAGGAGGAGGACTCGGCCACACAGGCCAAACCATACACCACCACCGCCACCAACACCAACCCCGTCTGCCCCACCAGCCCGGGCACCTGTACGCAGATGTACAAATCTGAGGCCCCGTAGGCAGAGACCTGAACGAGAGGAGGACAGGCTCATTGATGTGCTTGAGTCCATGTCCCATCCTGTCCCCAAGCTTTCAGGCGGCGCACATTTCCTGGTCAGCTTGGAGGACAAACTGAAAAGGGTGCCTTTCGTTCGACAGTCAGAAATACGGGAAGCACTCACCATTTTGACATCCACCTCTACCTCCACATGTCACACCTATGCACACACACACTTCCCAAGCATACCCACACACACCCAGAACCATGGCACCCACGACCACATTCCCCATATGTTTATCCCTCCACCAGCCTGCCACATAGCACCACCTCCACCAGCCAAATACCACATGGAATGAGGGAGGACATGCAGGTGGACGAGCCTCACTTTGCGCTCCCAAATTATCAATATTTGTAAAATTTGGCTAAAAAAGTTCCGTAGTTCTGACTGACTCTAGGCACCTTTTTCATTTTGTCCTCCAAATACGGTGTGTTGAACCCGGTTGAGCAGGAAAAATACCTTTCCCCTTTGGCTGCTGTTATGGCCTTGTTTTTATTGCACTGTTCGTGTATGCAAAATTTTCTATTATAATATTGATAATTATAATATTTTATTTACTATTTAACTATGAGTTTGTGTGTTTGGTTACAGTTTGAAAAGGTTTTTATTTTTTGTATGGATTTTTTAATATCAATTGTTGTGGTACACATATGTAGGAGGTTCACAAATGTCATACGTCACCCTGCATATCACAAACACACACAGGGCACAACAGCACAATGCACAGGGCACAACACGCAACAGCACAACGCACAGGGCACAACACGCAACAGCACAACGCACAAGGCACAACACACAACAGCACAACGCACAGGTCACAGAGCATATATAATTATATATAACTCATTTGATGCTTCTTGGTTACAATGTTTGATTGCTCTAGAATTAAACGTAGGAGTGATGTTAGTGAACTTACCGCAAAGTGACGATCATTCTTTCGGCTGGAGGAATGCTGTCTCTCATGAATGTGTCCTGGCAATCCAACTGGACAGACATCAATCCCAGCAGCTCATCAAAACTGTAACATATAAAAGTTGGGGGTCAATACTAGCAATTAGCAATGAACTGGTGCTATTAAGCAATTAAGCAATGAAATAGTGCATTAAAGAGCATATGGGCCATGAAATCAGAAAAATATACCAGCTTTGTGTGTTGCACATACATTTCACTCATATATACATACATGAAAGACAGGCTGATTATATGGGACACAACAGCAATAAGCATTGTATATGTACTAACATTTTATGGACATTCGCGTGTAGGAAAATAATTTCTCCTCATGGGCACGAAGGGTTTCATACATGGACCAAAACTGCCCTCTTTGTTCTCGGTTCGCAATCACAGGATGGACCCAGAACCTTCGCCTGCTCAGTCTCCTTCTCCTCAAACGCATAAGCCGCACTGCTGCCACTACAGTTCGTAGTCGTTTGCCAAGCTCCATAATACACTGCACACAGCACACTCTCCTCTGTAACAAAGAACCTGCACACAACACACGGTCCTTTGTAACAAAGAAATAGGAAAGGGAAATGCTGCGTCTCAGGAAGTTTTTTTCATTGGACGCCTCCGTAAAGACCGGAATTCTTTTTCATTGGACGCCTCTGTAGTCAATCAAAAAATGCACGTACGTCGCGCGTTTTCAAGTGGGAAAAAACGAGCCAAGACGCTAGACAATATGCTCAAACAATGTCTTGGAAAAACGCGCGTAAAACGCCCACATAGGAAACACCCAGGTGTGAACCCGGCCTAACATATGCCTAAATCAGGGACAAGCAGTAGGAGATCAGTCAACATAGTCAATACACTACCAGAGACCACTGCTATGGATATAAATTGCCAAGGATAAAGGGGGCAGCAGTGCAAGGAATTCATTTTTATCTTAAATTTTCCAGCTAACTACACTGTCCTCAGTAACTATCCATCCTTTTCAGCATTATTTATTATTTATGGGGATATAAGATCTCAGTGCCTTGGTAAATTCCAAACCCTCCCACATCAAGTAAGTGCTGAATGTATTTGTTTAGTGGTCAGTAATTCCCTTCTTTTCTTGCCCTGTCATCACACGGTGAAAATGAAAGGAAATCTTCATAACAGAGACAAAGATAGCAATAGGTTATAACCCTTCGTTATTTCATTAAAAAAAAAGGTTTTGGCTGTAGTTAACAATTAAAATTACCCATTATGCTATCGTTTTTCTTTAGCTAATTGTCCAATTTTACAACTGTAATAAGATAACACTCATTTAAACCAAACATGCGAAAATGTATACTCTTGAAATAGCAGTTCTGAAATGTTTCCTATGAAGTGTCTCAGAATGATGTATAAACCACAAGCACAGTAATTCAATTAGCAATTGTAATTAGATTTCTCCAAACACCGCAGATAGGAATAAGGCCATTGAACTATTTCAAATATCTACCCTCCCAGATTTTATTAATACAATTGCAAATATTTAAAAGTTTTTTTGTCTTTTTGATTTTAATTCCAAACCGGTAACATGAATAGGCCTTTAATATAAATTGTGGCATTTTAGGTTATATCACTAATAGGTTATATTAGACAGTAAGACTATAATATAAACTACATATTTATATTAAAGGGCTTTACGTGTCCATTTATTTTGACTCAGGGAGTTCGTGTTTTAAAATTTTGGGACTTCCTGCTTGCGAGAGTGGGGGTGTGGCTGAGCGGACGTCTAAAGACGCCCGCTCAGATCTAGAGAGCTCTCGGCCATCGGTTTTTTTACAACAGCCGGCCGGGAGGTGGTTAAATACTAGTCTGAAGAATATTAGTTTCAGTCTATATTTAGAAAAACATTTAATAAGCTTTAAGCAGGTTTCCCAAAAGGAAATCCATGGGCATTTCAAGTTTAGCAGTCATTTACAGATGCTTGCATATATGTCCAATGTATTTGCTGAAAATATCAACAAGATCTTTCATGTTAGTGCTGTCAATCACTTCTATTAAGCTATCAATTAAAACCTGCTGGATTGTCCTGCATGGGCAAAGTACAGGTTCCAAGTTAAATTAAGTCGCTAGAGCAGTGGCGTGTTCAATTAAAACATTTTCATTATGGTTGTAAGTGGGGCCTCACATTTGAGTTTTGCCTAAGGCCTCACAAACTCTAGAGCCGCCTCTGCGGGGCCCTAGTAACCGCTGATTACCAGGATATGTAATATCCCGGTAACCCCTAATATCAGTTTTTGTTTTTTTTGTAAAAAAAATTTTTTTAACACAATGTACCTAATTTTTTTCCTCTGGGGGGGGCCTTCATGGATTCTTGCACCGGGGCCCTGAGGTCACTAGTTACGCCACTGCGCTAGAGTTAAGCAAATATGCTTGAGTATGGTTCATGGGTCATTCATCAAACCTTCGTAAAGTCCTAACCCAGGGAACATAAATACGAGCCCCACTGAAGTCTAAAGGGTGCTAATCTTGAAAACAGGCAAGGGATTATCAAACAAGGGCAGGGGGACCTAGGCGCTGCCATGAAGATATGCCAATGCAAAAATACATTTTGAAACATACTTTTTACTAGAAAGAGTCCTCCTTTTTATATGACTTTGAGGGTGGCATGGAAAAACATCAAAACAGTAACACTGTATTCTGGCATCACATATTTTGCAAGTTTAACGATGTATTTTTTATTTTACATTATTGCTTGGCCTATATGCAACATCAGCAGCACCCAATCTGATTCATTATAACTTTTTAAAAAATATAGCTTCTTTAAAGAGATTTTTTAGTAGACACCTGATTTTTTATTCTGCTGTAATAGACCTAGTCATTGGAAGTAGCAGCCACAACAGATCTAAGAGTTATAGGATATTGTACTCATAAAAAAATTAAGCGAAAGCTCTCAACAACATACAAATTGCCCAGTGACGCAACAGTTTGATAGTATCGTTTTTGGGCTCCTTTTTTGCAGTACCACATTGCATTTTCCTAAATGTTTAATAAAATGTCAAAACAGTGTGCACAAATACACTTCTAAATCACTACTCCACATTCCTCAAAGTCCCTGCCATCCCTGTATCCCCAATTATTTCTAAAATATTTTTTAAAAAATATTCAAAATACAGAATGTAGGAATGTGTTTGGTAGAAATTGGTTTGCATCAGGACAGTATGCAGGCATTTAAATAGGCAGCAAATTTGACTGCAGTGTATAGCCATTGTAAAAGTACCAGCCATTTGAGAACCACATGGTTGAAAGATTGAGTCAATTTTTCACAATTTTAACTGGTTGCCAGTGTGATTTCTATATTGTAACCACCTGTTACTTGATACATGCAAGTTACATTACAAATTACAAGAGCATCACAAACTTGGAATGCATGCACAGAGATTGTAAGTCAGAAAATAAAAATATATTTGAATAAAGTTTGTAAGTTATACATACAATCTTTCCTAGATGATCGATCACAAACGCTCACTTCTTCAGGCTTCTGTTTCATGTCTGCGGGAAGTCTAAGGCAATATAAACTGCACAGGCAGAACACAAATTTTTCTACTTCGTTTACTTCATGTTTCAGTTGTCTTGTAATATAGGGACTATATTACTATATGAAAATTTAGCCCTGAGTTGGAACTTAACACAGAACACCTGATAAGTGCTGCTGACTAGGGATGAACTTTGAGTTCAGGTAGACCATGAGTTTGACCTGTACCTAGGTCGTTCGGTGTACAAGAAAATGGCAAAATAATACTGCATCTATAGAAACCAGTTACCAACAATGTACTTCCTGGCCTCTGAACTGTGGCCAGATGGCATAGAAGGGCCAATCATGGGTTTTCTTATGTGCCAGCCCCCTAACTATAAAACTCTGGATTCCCAGAAGTTGCTGGTCAATGCATGTGTTGTAGGACACATGGAGTAGTAGTGGGGAGAGCTAGATGTTAGAGCCAACAGCATCCTTAACAACCAGTTACGATACAAATGGGTGGGGCCTGATGGGAAATTCTGAGAGTCTAGTTCCACATTAGGAGTTCTCTACTGCTAACTGACAGCAAATATTTGGAAGTGGAAAGAGAGCGCTGGACCTGTGTGATTATTCTATTTATTTCATCCAATAGTGGTTAAGTGGTGTGAATATGTGTAATCTGGCTAATGGATAGGCAGCTAAGGGTCTCCACAGTATCCTTGGCTTAACAGTGAACACAGTAGATGTAGGAATTGAAGCACCACACCAATTAAAATAGTCCAGATACAACTTTATTTTCACTAAGGTCAGAGGACAATTGAGTCCACGCATGCTGGCGTGAGGGCAGTATATCTAGGGTCATTATTCATGGTTAACTTTAAAATTATTAACTGAAAAGACATGTTTATTATCAATTTACGCAATAAAACCACATATTTTATATTAAACATGAGACGCGATCATGGACTGTGCAGATGTGAATGTGGGCTTGTTAGAAATTTTGGGATATTTTGATGGGCTCGATGCATGGCCCGAGAACTGAATCCAAACACATTTGCTCATCCCTACAGCTGAAAAGTCTGTAAAGGTAATCATTCATTCAGGTCATGGTATATCTTTAAAAAGTAAATCAAGGTAGCTGGACTAGCTGTATTTTTCTTGAAGACATTTCGTTGGTCATCCAACTAGCTTTCTCAATTAAAAATGACTTACTCTGGGAATGCTATTTGACTCCCATCAGCCTCTAGATCACAAACTGGGAGTAATCAAGACTTTACACCACCAGGCAGAGAAAATACCCACCAGCACCGAGGCCAAGGCAAAGGAATTCAAACACTTCAGAGGGACCCTTAAAACTGGCGGGTATCCAGACTAGGCCTTTGTCGAAACAGGAAGAAGAAGAGGGAAGAACACTAAGACTACCACTGAGGGTGAAAAGCATGACAAACGGAAGAATTTGGTCATCCCATATGTAGCTGGGGTGACTGGATTTTTAATAAACATCACATCACTGTCGGCAACATACTGAGGCAACAACTGGTTCACCCAAAAGACCCAACTTCTAACCACAAGATGAACAACATTGTGTATGCAGTCCAGTGCAGTGAGGAGTGCTCAATATTGTATGTTGATTAAACAAAACAGATGTTGCACCTGCATATAGCACAGCATAGAAGAGCCAAACCCCCTGGTCAGGATTCAGCAGTGTACCTACATCTAAAGAAAAAAGGTCACTACTTTGAAGACAGTCAAGTCTAGACAGGGAGGAAGACCGGTTTAAAAGAGGTGTGAAAGAAGCCATTTATGTAAAACTGGAGAAGCCAAGCTTGAATAGAAGTGGGGGGTGAGACATCTATTGTCTGCTACATACAATGCTGTTTTAAAACCAATCTCTGGGCAGGCTAATAACACCTGCTAGTTCCAACTAAGCAAATTTAATCAACACCTTACCTCCATCACTTCTCTGACACCATACTGGTTATATTTAACAGATTATGTTGATTGGAGCAACATTTACCATGTTTATTCCTAGAAAAGCTAGTCAGATGACCATCGAAAGAAAAAAAACAGCAAGTCCAGTTGCCTTGATTTATTTTTGCAGATTATTTTTTACAGCTACTGCTGAAAGGTTTCCTTGTATATAATTAGTTCACAAGTCTGACACTGAAAGTTAGGTCACTAAAATGATGAACTGTGTGAAATCACAATTCTTGCTACATTATGCTTGTGGAGGCTGTTGATATATCTTGTGCAGTGAAAATATTTTTTATCACTTAATAACAGTACATAAAGTCCATGTAATGCTGTGTCTACACCAGCCAATAGTGGTTACAGAACATTTCTCTAGACCAGGGGTCTCAAAGTATCGGCCAATTGCAGCCCGCAAACCAGTACTCTGTTGCCTGCGGCCAGGTGACAAGTCAGGTACAGGGTCACAGACCACGTAACTGACTTGCGGGAGTAGCTACACAGTCCGCATCTCCGTTGGATGCAGAGCTGCTCCTGTCAGTGCCGGCATACAGATCCTTTTCGTCTGGCGTCTTCACTGAACACCGGCTGAAAGGATTAATTAGTAAGGGCTGCACCAGACCTTACTCATCACCACTGGATTACCAGGGATCGTGCCTCAGCGCCTTCTCCCTGCAGAAACATATGCAGGTGAGGGAGCATTTTGTAGGTGGACAGGGGGGTGTATTATTATGATGGGGTACGGGGAATGGCGGGAGTGTATTCTTGTGAGAGGGGGGCGGGGGAACGGGGAGAGAGCATTATTGTGGATTTGTGTGTATGTGTGTGGTGGATTGTGTGTGTATGTATTGTGAAATGAGGAAAGGGGAAGTCATCGAGGAGCGATATATTTCCCCTCGCTTTCTATCCTATGTACAGGACTAGTGGAACTCAGACCAGGTTTTCGGGTTGACTTTGTGTCTGAATAATCCAGCTTGGGTTTTGTGTCTCTCACCTGGATTGTTAATTGCTTATTGATTGATTACCCAGGTGAGATAAAAGGGAAGGCTGAAGTATGATGTTGCTCTGGCCTGGGACTCAGGCAGCATTCTAAAGGTGGCCATACACTTTACAACCATCGCAAGACCTTAGTCTTGCGATGGTTGTAAAGTACTTAAAAAACTTACGATCTGCCCATCTTGGACAGGCAGATCGTACTTGCGATCATCGATGATTGTAATGAGGGGCGGGGTTACGATGACTGCAAACGGGCAGTGTGCGCACACCGGCCCGTTCGGCAGTTGTCGAACCAGCAGGCCACTAACTCGCCGAGAATCGAACAATTCCAGGCGGGTTTTCTAGCTGGTTCGAGGGAAGACGTGCGACCGTACAGTAAAAACGGTCGCACGCCTTCCACACACTGCACGATTCTCGTACGATCGCGGGATCGTACGAGGTGCAGTGTATGGGCACCTTGAGAGAGCTACAAGTTGGATGTGTTTGAGTAAAAGGTTTCTGAAAGTATTTTTGTTTTGTGAGGTGGCTGAGATAAGCTCACCACTTGGTAGATAGGAAACCTGCCTGTTTAGTCAGACCCTGGATGGTGGGATTTGTTTTCTGTTTTATTTTGTTTTATTGCAACCTTTTTAATAAAAGCTGACTGCTAGTCAGATTGAAAAATAACTTTTGCTCCCTGGACTACATTTTTCCCAGGGAAGGTGATTCCCATTTGAGCTATACCCCCACAGTATGTATGTACAGTATGTATTAAGCCCCATTCACACCTGTAAGTTTAGATGTGATTAGGGATTTCGTTTTGCTGCAACAGGAATCCCTAATGTGGCGTTTACAAGTGGCAGCTGTCAACTGTTCAAGTTAATGATCAGGTGACAACTGCTGCATGTAAACGCCTGCACACTGCATGTAATGGTATGTGATTATCAGGGCTCAAAATTTCAAGCTACTAGCCAGGCCTGAAAAGTTACTCACCACCAGTTGCCCCACCTAACCCCTACCCTGCCCCGGCCTTAACTCCGCCAGGTCAGCGGTGTGACGCAGAGTATAAAGATCAGTAACAATGCACAGTACAGAAGTCAGTGGTGCAATACAGAATACAGAGGCCAACTGTGTGACGCGCAGTGCAGAGGCCAGCAATGTGACGCGCAGTGCAGAGGTCAGCATTGTGACGCGCAGTAAAGAGGTCAGCAATGTTATATAATAGGAAACCAGCCTTACCGGAAAAGTAGTCCCCCAAGCCTCTCTGATACCTTTGCAAACGCCCCCCACCGCCGCCATAAGCATTTAATCTCTCCCCTCTCTGTCGCTCTGCTGCTGCAGCGGCCAAGAGGGGAGAGATGAAGTCCTTGCCGTGGCAGGGGGGCGTTTGCAAAGCTATCAGAGAGGCCTGGGGGGCAATTGCCACCCTGACCCTGTGCCTAGTCCGCCCCTGGGTCAGACTAATCCAGCACGTTATGAATATGAGTGCCCCACTCAATATGGCCGCAAGCGAGAGGCATACTGAGTGGGGCAACTCAGATTAATAACGTCCAAAAGATGTGGACTGGGAGGGGGGGCTCTTTAAGACTGCTCAGAATCACACCGCTGAACGATCACCTCTTCTCCCGACCGCTCCAGCTTCAGCTCCAGGAAACAGGCACTCAGAGAGGCAGCTACGATCACACCTGTCAGCGTTCCCTCTCTCTGCTCCCGGCCGCTGCAGCTTCAGAGCGGCCAGAAGGAGAGAGAGGGAGCGATAACGTGTGTAATCAAAGCCGCCTGTCTGAGTGGAGCTGAAGCGGCCGGGACGAAAGAGAGTGAGCGCAGAGAGCTAGCTCCGGCTCTGGATGGAACACTACCGCCGCGGCAATCGCTCGCTTCTGTTTTCTCTTCTCCTTCTCGGGCTCGGCCGCTCTGTAGCTGCACCAGGCGAGAAAGAGAAGAGAAAACAGAAGCGAGCGAGCGATTGCCGCGGCGGTAGTGTTCCATCCCTAGTCCGGCCGACGAGGCACCATTGCTGACATTCCACTCGCCCCCCCGCAATTTTCACTCGCCAATTGCGAGGGGGCGAGTGGAAATTTTGAGGGCTGGTGATTATGATTACATGAGGTTAGAAAACAATCACTATCCCCAGATGCATGATCAGTGCTGAGCTGTCTCAGAACACAATAGCATTCGGGAGCTCCTGAATGCTATTGTGTTCTATGAATGTCTCAGAATGTCAAATGGGCGGAACAAGCGTCATGGCTCACTCTGCCAATTTGTTTACATTGTGGCCGGAGCTGTCATTTTATCATTTTCTGTCTTTGTTGGGTTCGGACAGCTCGTCATGCGCCGAGACTTTTTTTTATTTTGGCGAGTCGGTGGGCATCATTTATCGTGATTTATTTTATTTTTTAAATAAACGAATTGTCTAAAACGGAAAGGAATTGTCTAAAACGGACTCTGGTTTTTCTTTTGAATTAACCACTTGCCATCTGCCCATTTAAAAAAAAGGAACGAATGGCAAGCTCCTATCAGCGGGGCGCCATAAATATACAGCTTTTATTTTTTTGCTCGTGTACGCCCCCTAGAATGCTGTATTTTGCATTGATAATTAAGGGCTATGTAAATGAATTCAAGTGATTCACTGTATTGGTTTGCACTATTATGCAATTGTTTTGCACTTTGTAATTAGTAGAAATATAGCATGGTACAGTATGAATAGGTTATCTTTGGATACTTGGTAATACATCACTTTAGGGCTCGCTGCAGGGTTTGATATTGGCACAAAGCATATTGTATTTGAGTTAGAGTGCTCCCGTAATATTGTTATAGTCATTCTTTCCACATTAATCAGTTGATGAACTGTCACATGAGACAAAATTTGCACCATCTAATGTGTTAAAATGACAATACAGTGAGTATTGACTGTATTGTCAGTTGGTAAGACCAGGCGTTTGTGTGACTGCTTTGGCGATCATCTTTCCAACATCAGGGCTAATAAGAACACTAATGTAGAAAAAACATTTTATTTATAAACATGGTTCTAATGTTGAATCCTTACAGATACAGATCACTAAGAAGATTGACAACCCTATTTGGGGAAGAAATTGTTTCTCTCTATTAAATAAAAGGAATGTTTTATTTGCATGTGTACATTAGAAACTAGAATTTCCAAAGAAAATAATTTTGAATGAGATTACCTCTCTCCCCCTTCTTTTTCCTTCCTTTTTTTTCTTTTGTTTTTCTTTCATTTTAACTTCATTCACTTTTTATTTATTTTAATAGGACAGGTTTTTTTTGGCTAGCAGGTTAATATGCCTTTAAATATGGTTATTTATATTTGGTATGCATTATATTGTTTTTGAACATGCATTGTGTGCTTATTAGGCATGTTTGTGCAGCACACGTACATGTGTATTTACATGTACATGTGAATTTAGATGTACCGTATATGCACCTTTAAGACCGGTACGGCTTTATCAAGATCAACATGGGTTAATTTATGTGTGCTACTAGCCCTTTGCGGGTGAAACACATCAGAGGTGAGAAGGGTCTTGAAGGACCTCCTTCTGTATTCATTGTCTGGAACAACAATTTTTTTTAATCGATGCTGATGTTATCAGAGGGTGGCCAGTTTCTTTGTCTTAACATTACAGGTTTGGGAATGCATAACTGATGGATTTGTCAATTACATCCTGAAAATTCACGCCGAGCCAGACTCGGGAATACCGCCAGGGAGGTTAAAAACCCCTAATAAACACACGGACTGCGCAATATGGATTTAAATGGCCACAGCAGCCATTTATTAACCAAACAAAAGTTAACAGTTACTAAATGTCATAATCAAAATAACACACAAATAAATAATCTGGAAAAACTGTTGGATCTGAGAAGGGGTCTTTGGGTGCCCATTAGTCCAAATAAGGCCTCTACTAAAACTGCTCCCATGTCCCCAGCCGCACACCAACCAGCTCGAGGCCAGTTACTGCTCCCAAATTCCTGGGGGCCAGGTCCCCTGACAAATACTGACACCAGCAGGGGGAAGCACCTCCATTTTGTAACTGACACATTTTCAGATCCCCAAAGACCCCCTAACCCGTCAAGCTGCCATGACATAAAAAAGACATTTCAACAACCATCAACCACAAAAAATATTAGGGGAGGACAGGTGGGACAACCTGCTTGCTTTGTCTATTTTACAGAAAAAAACCATCAGCCCTTGCAATCCCTTCCCATGTGGTTGCTCCCTGACCCTAACCTCCAATCAGGTAAGATCAACTAATTCACACTTTATTTAACCCTTTCCCCAGGAACTATTCCTCGCCCCAGTCATGCAGCCCCTGTGCTCATTATCTCTACGGGTCTGTCTTTAAAGCTGTACATGACATTACAGAACAGCATGATATTCACATATGTTTTCTTTAGGTAGTTTATCAGCAACACATGTGTCATTGAGTATAACATTGTCATCCAACTGCTCACATCACATATGTATAATGCCTAGGTTTAGGAAGGTTGAAAAGTCACCTGGAAGCCTGTCCTCTTTTCCCCTTCTCCTCCCCTCGCCCCCAAACCTCATCTTTCTTGACCTAATAATGATGACATCTGGCAGCACTGGCACACATAAAGAAGCTTATGTTATCTCCAAACTGGCTCTGCACAGCTTGGCAGTATGTGACTTTTTAAAATGTTTTTATTGCCGACAGTAGTCTTTAATCAGCAGCCTCTACCTGCAATGGATGTTTTGCTATGAGGTTTATTTTCTTTTAAACCATAGATACTCTCAGAACATGCTTAAAGATTTTACTCTTCAGATAGCTCAAAAGTCATCTGAGAGAATTTGTATACGTGTTAACAACTTTAGTGGTAAAACTCTACTGTAACTGCTGTTATTAATAACAATAAAATAATAAAACCTTAGCTTGTACAGCCTTACCAATGCTATGTCCTGCAGGACTTGTTTGGCCCTAACTACAATCATGTGCATTACCTCTGCCTCTCATTTAAGTATTTTTGGGGAGGTGAATGGAATGCCTAGCTTTTACTGAACCCATGGTGATAGGGGAAGTTATGTGTGATGATTGTGATGCACGCTAATTACTGTACAGCAATTCAGTGGTGTGCTACATACAAAAGGCAGCTGCAACAACTGTTCAGCAACAAGTGTATTCTGCACACCACAAAGCTATATAAATCTTTACAGGCATAGTCTGGTAATTGTAAATGGTCAAGACAAGAGACAATAAGATCCACAAACACTTCTGAACCAAGACCCTTTATCTTCACAATAGGTGCATACTCTCTTTTGTCTCTGACGAAGAGCTTCAAAGTAGCCTTGTAGGTAGATACACAATTAGATTGTCCACCATTGTTTAGATGCAATCATGACCTGGGGTTAGCCTATGCACACCTGCACATTTGTAATTTTCCCTCCAGGGTATAGTAAGATCATTAAAGATTAGCATAGAAAGGGGTTGGAAGTTCTATCATAGAGCATTTGGAAATATCCAATCCCCAGAGAAGGATTCTAATTGGATTAGATTAAGTATTGGGAGGCCACCAATCAATGGCCCTCAAGGCTTCCTTATGAACAACAGAAATACATCAATAAAATCTTTGAAGGAAAAAAAGTCTTTTTACACCACCAGAATGGGGCCCAAATGTAACAATTAACTGGTAAATATACACGTACTCCCTCAGCACTTAAATGTATGTCTAGCATTTGTCTCATACTGTCTATATCAATGTCTGTATTTTGCATCATGAAATCTTCTCTTTGTTATTAGTAGTTAAATAGATTATTGGTTCACTGTATTTAAGTCTTAATACTATAAACCAATACATTTCTGTTATTGTGTTGAGCTCAAAAAATCTCACGGTTGAATCCTCATAACCATATACTTGTAGGTGTTAACATTTATATAGCGGATCCTAACTTAAATAATTTGGGTAATACCTTGTATTGAATATAAATGGGACAAAATCCAAGAGCTGGACAGCATGCCTTTCCATGACTTGTTAATTTTCATAGATCACAACATAGCACAGGCAAACAGCTAGGTTATGTCCCCTTGAGCAATTCATCACAGACACTTGCCAACTCAACTATTGTAAGATGGCCAAGAGAGGCTCTATAAAATGGGTACCAATGAGACCTGTCTGATATAAGTAATTGGCCTCTAAATGTACATGTCAACCAGAACATTATTAAATCTACACTGTGCTATTTTCAATTTCATATTAAAAAAAAGGTTGCCAAGCATTTGGGTTAGCAGTCAAAACCATTTTAGAAAAAAAATATTTTCTACTACATGATTCCTGTTAACGTTACAGAAGATGTCAATTTGGAAAAAAAGTAAGTAGAATCATTTACCTTTTTACCTCTTTGTTTGATGCATGTCTTCTGGGTGATAATTCTATTAATAAACACACATCAAAATAAGAGGGTGTGCACATTTGCATGTTAATTAACCTTAGCCAAGTACAACATTTGCCAGCTTCACATTCACCTGTTTATAAATACTAGGAAGGAATGTTACCAGAGAACGTGGTGCATATGTGGCAGATCAAGGTGAATTCCTGCAGAAGAGTATTGCCTGGATTTTACAAAGTATTACATACAGTATAACCCTGTTAATTGACTTATTAAGTAATGCAAATATTAAATGTACAGTAATGTTCAGTAATGAATATCAACCAATAAACTTTTAATGTATTGCTGTAGTCAGTATAAGGTGCGTTCTTATTAATTGGGATGCAGTCTATTTCTACAGTCAAAGTTTTTAGTAGGATCGGGTTTTGCTCATGTCCCATTGGGTAGATTTGGCTTCTGTAGACCAAATAGGAATTGAATAAAAACCTTTTTTTAATGTAAGGGAAAACCCCTCTTAGACAGTTGTCACCTATATTATGTATATTATTAATAACATTTTTATTACACAGTATGCATGTAGAATTATTTGCATTTCCATTGCTACAAGATAGAGCATATTTATTTATTTAGATAACTCTAGGCAAATTTGCGTAGCTTAGATTTCCATATTTTCTCTGACATTCATTGTCTATTCACTACAATCATTAACAACATTTGTAAACTAGGATTTTAAAGCTAAAATGCTTATTTGCATTGCAGTATGTATCCTACTAATGTGTACTGTGGGGGAGTACACAGGAATGAGCACAGATTTGGATCAATGGGCAAATCCTTGGTAAAATTAATGAAATTGTCAAGCCTGAAAAAAGGGTTATTCAGATATGCTGTGAGTTTTTAACTACCCAATGGGTGAATGTGGAGTAAATACATGGGGAATTATCAGCCAGTTTTTTGTTAATGGCTTAATAAATACACCCCCAGTGTATTATTTGGCATAAACATTGTGGGGGGAATTTATCAAAACTGGAGGAGACAACATCTGGAACAGTTGCCCATGGCAACAAATCAGCATCTCTCTTCAGTTTGCTCAGGTAAGATTTGAAAATGAGACGGAGAAGCTGATTGGTTGCAGTGCAAATCTGCTTCAGATTTCATTATTTTTGTTATACTTGTTATTGTTGTCTAAGAATTAACCCCTTCGTGACGGGAGACATACATTGTACATCCCGCCACAAAGTGCCTATATGACTTGCCCCCTACACTGTATGTGATCAGTTATTTGAGGCTCTGTAATGCTGGTAACTGCTGATTCTCAGCGGTTACCATTCAGTATTGAGGCATTCACTAATGAAATAGTTAAGCTTTTGTAAAAGCTTCTTTCTTTTTATTAATGAAAGAATGAAGCCCTTACATACAAATACCGGATCGCTAAATAGCGATCCGGTATTTGACAGCTAAAGATAGCAGAGAGGTAGCAGAGTGAGTCACCTTTCTGCTATTCGTTTTGACAGCTCCATAGACTGGCCTGATGTCTATGAAGCGGTGTGATACATTTCAGGCACAATGTATCTCTGTGTCTGATATGTATCACTTCTGGTCCTCTCGGCAGGATCAGAAACCTTTAGCGAGATCTGATTCTGGCATGCTGTCAGGATCAGTCTCTAAGATTATTATTAGCTGTTCCTAAGTTTGGAGCAGCCAAATAATAGCCAAAAATTTTTAAAAAGTTAATTTATCAAGCAGTCATGGTGCCTGCTTGATATAAACTGACCAAATTTAAAAAAAGGGTAAAATTAGGGTTGTGCAGATACCAAGTACAGTACTCGGTACAAGTACGAGTACATGTAACAATACTTTTGAGCTCCAAGACTACACTACAGAAAAATTCAAAAATTAGGAGGCAGCTGTCATTTGTAAGGAGCACACGGAGCTCCTGGGATTTGTACATCTCTGTTTTAATGTACGATTTAGTTTTTATAAATATAATTAAAGGGATGCACAGATACCAGTTTTGCGAGTACAAATACTGGTACTGGCCGAATACTTACAAGTACGAGTACTGATACATTTTTGTTTATTGTCATGTGACAATTTTTCTAAAACAATACAGACTAATGATTTCAGGACATTGGTGGAGTGCCAGAGCCAGGTTCCAGCTGCAACCGCTGCAACCCTGGTAGTTCTCATAAAAATGCCAAGTATCTGCACTGGTACTCGAAAAGTATCTGTGCATCCCTAGGTAAAATAAAAACAAAAAAGTGTAAAACAAATTAAGAAAATAAAAATGATATATAAATATATTTTTTATACTATAATTATTATAAAAATTAAAAAAAAATAATCAAAACTTGTGAAAAAAGTGTTTTTTAAAAGTTTTTTCCTAATTTTTTAAATATTTTATTTGAACTGAGTGAGGCGTTAGGTACACATTTTGGATAAAATTATATAGCCCTATCCGTCCTATAAAAAATATATAATATGTGTGGGTACATTTAGTAAGAAAATATATTACTGTAAAAAGTGTGCCAGTCATTTACGAACAGTAACTGAAAACAAGCTCAGTCATGAGGGGGTTCAAATTAAACAACATGTTAATAACACTTCCAGAAAATGCAGAAGCATATCCACTCTCATGAAAAGTGCACTGTGTACAAAACTGCATGGCAGAAAAACTATTTCCAAGTTAATGCAATATACTATTCAAGTGTGCATCACTCAAAACTTATTGTGAGTCTTATTGTGAAAATATGCAATCTCCACTATAGTCTTATTATTCGGGTTTATTTATATCTATATTTGAAAATGTTTGTTTAAAAAACATATCATATTTTTAAACATGTCAATGCCAATACCGTTAGAAATAGTTCTCTTCTAATCTTGCATCAATAGCCAAATACAATGTTTGTAAGAAAACGTTATGTGAGAGCTTATACAGATTGAAATATAATTTAAAGTCCTATTATGCTGGGTGGAGTAATAAATAACACTATAGAACTGAATATCATACAAAAATTAATCATGCACAAATAACAAAAAGGTCACTGTTAACATATCTGCCAGTGTTGCATTGTCATTAACCTAGTTGGTGAGGATTTATGACGCATGACTAACTGCATTAGTGAATAAATAAAAATGAATATTTAAAAACATGATTAAATGGAATACCAACATCATAAAGGGTTGTGTACATTGCAGGTGGTATTACTGAGATTGAAATTGTATGTTACTAATTAGCTGGTGGGATTTATCAGTGTCAGGTAGGGATGTTCAGATACCAAGTACCGTACTCTGTACAAGTACAAGTACAGATACTTTTCCAGCTCCAAGACTAGACTAGAGAAAAATTCAAAAGTTAAGAGGCAGCGGTAATTTTTGAGGCATATTGGCTACAGAGCTCCTGGGATTTGTGCATCCCTGTTTTAATGTATGATTTTTTGTTATAAATATATATTAGGGATGCAGCGATACGATTTTTTCAAGTACAGGTACTGATACTTGCCCAAGTACTTACAAGTACAAGTACTGATACATTTTTGTTTATTGTCATGTGGCAGTTTTTCTAAAACAATACAGACTAATGATTTCAGGACAGTGGTGGAACGCCAGGGCTCTGTCACAGCTGCAACCCTGGTAGTTCTCATGAAAATGCCAAGTATCTGCACTGGTATCTGAACATCCCTAGGGTCCGGATAGGGTGGCAGAAAGACATGGCAATAATACCAGACTGTACTTCTCTCATTGCTTCAAACCTTTCTCTCACCCACTCAGGCGTTTCTTAACATTTTACTTTTCTCCTTTACCTGATTTTCTTTCAAGAATTTGCATTGCTCTTTCAAGCACACAAACACCCTCTATGTTATTATTACTTTTGTCTTTAGCCCCTTCTCACCAACAATCTGCATATAAGCATTTCTTAGCATGAAGCCCCATTCTCAGAACACATTAATAGATGTTATCTGTTTGCCAGCTAGCAGCCGACAATTTTCAAGGCTGCTGGTTGTCAAACCTGGCTGTCAGTTACAGCTTTGTTCTCCACTAACAATCAGGAGCATGTCATAATGCTTCCTGATGATGTGATCACTATGTGAGTTATGACATTGTGATCACATGCAAGCTGAAGGCTTCACTTGGCCTCAGCTTGCAGAGGCCAGTGCAGCCTGTTCATGACATTGTGCCTTTGTTTAATACTGTACAATTATGATATAAATACAATATAAATATGTCCAACTGAACCTTCTGTATGTATTATTGTATATGCCACCTGACTGCATTACAGTAATACTTACAGACAGTTTAATTGGGCTTTAAACATATATTCTTATTTAATTATTACTTGACAATGATATAGGTTTTTTCCTGGTGCTATTTGATAAATCCTGCTACTTTTCTTTGGCTATACCCTGTGAGCTAATTTCCTTTTTTCTTTTTGTCAGTTTTTGAATCTTCAGTGGTAAGCCAAGACCCGGGTGCTTTAGTTTAAAGGAGAACTATGAGGTGAGTGCTTTTCACTCACCTCATAGTTCTAGCCGACCTGTGACAATCAGACTGTCAAAGGTCGGCTCAGTAGATCGGGAGGTGAGCGAACACATACCGGCGTTCGCTCACCTCTCGATCCTGTCACAGCCCTCTGCCGTGACAGGGGAGTGGCTGGATTCCCCCCTCCCCCGTCCGATCCGCCAGTCAGCACTAGACAGGCAGAGCCAGCTGTCACTCACGCAGCTGGGCGGATCCAGACATAATTGTCGGGATCCGCTTCAGCTGCGGCGTCTCAGTATACCGCGAGCTGTAGCTCGCGGTATACTGAGCTTAGGATGACAAGAGGACTAGTTTGTGTCCTCCCGTTACCCTTAGGAGAACTATGGGGAAAACCCCTAACCCCATAGTTCTCCTTTTAAAGATGAACTTTGAACGCAAAAACTTTCATGTAATTATGCTCAAAAATAACCACAAAGGATATAGATCCACTTTATGTGCACCAAACACCTTTGCAAATCCATTTATTACCTTGTTTACAGAGCAGTGACATATTACCTGTGTAGAGAGGGAGCAGTGCTGTGGGAGAGATCCAGCAGGTCCACCCACTACAGGCTGCCTGCAGAAAACTACAGGGGTGCTTTAGCAGGCCAGTCCAAGCCTGCATGTGTCAGGGAACATCAGAAATGTGCACAACATCAGGCATCAGCAAATGCATATGTGTCTGCAGAACACGGTAGATATTGAAACTCACTGATTCAAACCTAACTACACTGGTGGAATCGTTAGTCACAAATGCAAGCACGGCCCTTCAGGAGCATTCTGTTATTGCTGCATTTACCTCAGAAAAGGGCCATAAGGAAAAAAATGCCTGGAGAATTGTCAGAGGATGAACTCATTTCAAACCCTTTGGATTGTTTCAATCTCAGGTTTTTCTATGTAGTCATTGATAATGTGACAACCAGCCTGGAACAAAAACTCTCAAAAAATTTAAATTGGCTGACAAAGAATAAAAAAATATATCCTGCAGCACAGTGAGAATGGTATAATTTATCTCACTTCTGAAATGGTCATTTCTGGGATTTAGGCGGACATCTTCTTTAGTAAGTAAACCTGAAAAGCCTAACAATCTCAATAACTGCTTAAACAAAAAAGTAACAAACTATATCCAGTAGCACAGTAAACATTTTATTTTATTTGGTGGTCAATCACTCAGTTCTGGACTGGTAATACCGGGATCTGTAGTATATATGTATACATAAATATACACCCCTAACAGTTTAGACAGGTCAAACAAAGTGACATTTTAATGTAAGCTTTGCAAGCTAGTACAGTTGGCTGATGTTGATATTGTTCAACTTAATTTTGAAGTTCTTGGATTTAATTGAAGTTCTTGGCAAATCAATTTTTTTAAAAACAACCCATGCCCTCCTCAAAAATATAACTGACGATTTGGATGGCAAATGTATATCATGTGAGAACTGTCATACTTGTTGCTATAGGATTCTTGTATCACCAAAACTTGCAGTTTGCTGTATATACAAAAAATTTTGCAGTTTTACATTCTCTCAACTGTCTGGAAAAAAAATGTTTTCACAGATTAGAAAATCGTGAAAAAAATAGATACTTTATCACTACCTTTTCATCATACCTAATCAATGAACAGAATAATGTACAAATCAGATGGAATAATTTGCCTGAATATGTTTGCATGATTGTATAATAAATACAATGTAAAATTGCAAAGTAAAGTTATGGTATCAGAAACAAAGGCAATGTTGTTGGATAAAGACTTTACTTACAGCTCTTGGCGTTGGAAAAATGTTGTCATTAGCTTCTGATTAACTGAACAAATATTTGTATGTGTAATAAATCAAATTGGTCAAATTGGTAATAGATAGTTTGTATTTATACCAGGTAGAAAATATATTGAATTGATATTTCCAGTCGTGTGGAACAATACTGTGCGTGGTGCATTGTTCAATATTTTAATCGATAATGAATTGCTTGTACCTAAATCAATCACAAACTGCTGCATGGCCACCCTATATATAACTTTATGCAAAGCTTTTTTTTTATTATTTGGATAGAGTGGTAACCACAGTTAGGTTTTTATTGCTGTTAAGGTGATTTACCCTCTCTAATTATCCTGATCACCAGTGTCACTGAGAATGAAAGTGAGGGTAAATCTAAAATTTTGAGTTGCCACCAGAACAAAAATAGAGTTGAAATCCTCCAATGGTGACACTTGTTGCTGTGAAAACTGTCAAACAGAGGATATCCCTCACATTGAAAAGATATCCTCTTACTTCCTGTCTACAAAATGGAAATCAGATATACAGTATCTCACCATAGTGTAAATATTTTATTATATCATTTCATGTGACGACACTAAAGAAATGAAACTTTGCTACAATGTAAAGTAGTGAGTGTACAGCTTGTATATCAGTGTACATTTGCTGTTCCCTCAAAATAACTCAACACACAGCCATTAATGTCTAAACCGCTGGCAACAAAAGTGAGTACACCCCTAAGTGAAAATTTCCAAATTGGGCCCAATTAGCCATTTTCCCTCCCTGGTGTCATGTGAAGTTCAACATGGCACCTCATGGCAAAGAACTCTCAGAGGATCTGAAAAAAAGAATTGTTGCTCTACATAAAGATGGCCTAGGCTATAAGAAGATTGCCAAGACCCTGAAACTGAGCTGCAGCACGGTGGCCAAGACCATACAGCGGTTTAACAGGACAGGTTCCACTCAGAAAAGGCCTCACCATGGTCAACCAAAGAAGTTGAGTGCACGTGCTCAGCGGCATATCCAGAGGTTGTCTTTGGGAAACATGACGTATGAGTGCTGCCAGCATTGCTGCAGAGGTTGAAGTGTACACTGATATACAAGCTGTACACTCACTACTCTACATTGTAGCAAAGTGTCATTTCTTCTGTGTCGTCACATGAAATGATATAATAAAATATTTACAAAAATGTGAGGGGTGTACTCACTTCGGTGAGATACTGTATATACTGAGGGGAATTTATCAAAACTGGAACAGACAGAATCTGGAGCAGTTGCTCATGGCAACCAATCAGCATCTCTCTTCAGTTTGCTCAGGTAAAATTTGAAAATGACACAGAGAAGCTGAGTGGTTGCTGTGTAAATCTGTTCCAGTTTTGATAAATTCCTCTCACTGTATATCCACCTTTTTTTTCATCTTCCCCTTCTCTCTAATGAACATAAAATGCAGGGCCGGCGCTAGCACAAGGCAACATGGGCACTTGCCTTACGGCGCCAGGGAACAGGGCGGAAAATTGACAGTCACAGTCGCCCGATCGAGACGAGTGTGTGGGCTGCCGCTGCGGGCGGGCGGCATCTGAAGGACGAGTCCCCCCCCTGGCCTCACCCGCGCTGACCTGTGCAGTCTCACGTCGGTCTCAGTGACAGTCTCACTGTCCCTGGCTACGTCCTCCTATGTCAGTGAGTGACGTACTGCGGCTTCTCCTTGCCCTCCACTTCCTCTCCCACATGTTTCTCAGCGTACGACGTCACTAAGATGTGACTCGTAGTGCAGGCCGTGGCGGATGACGTCAGGACCAAACGGAGGCGGGTGCGCGCTTCTCGTCTAGCGCTGGGAAGAGAGCCTGCAGTACGTCAACTTACTGAATGCGGGGGATCACCGAGCCGGGACCTAGGCACCTCTAGTTACCATGGTAACGACCTGCTGCTGTGTTAGGGGAGAAGTAGAGCAGTTACCCAGAGCAACCACTTTTTTAAGCTGGATTGGTTGTTGAACACTTATCTGACTTTTGGTCCGTGTTTTGTCCATGAGCTTCATAGAGTGTTTTTGTAGCTGACCTCCAGGCTGGGTCATTCTCTGACCCCGAACGCAGACAGATTGCATCCAGGACCAGTCATCTGTCCCCAGCTGCTAGTGGCCCCTGGATGTGCAGGGACATGCGGACAGGGGTGGCTCTGGTCATGGTGACCCACACCAGACCAGACACATCGGACTCGTATCGGGAATCGGGATCGGGAGCTGGCTGAAGTGGGAGCGGTATGTAATGTAACAAAGACAAAGTGCACGTGGTATGCTGCATTGTATTATATTATTTTGTATTTTGTATTGTGTATTGACAATACACAATACAATATACAATGCACAATACAGTATTGTATTGTGCATTGTATAATATATTGTGTAAAGTGTATTGTATTGTGTATTGTATTGTGCATTGTATAATACAGCGGCAAAATGCTGAACACCAGCAGCTATAGAGGAACAACAAATCCCAGCAATAATACATTATACAGGCTGGTTAATATATTATTGCTGCAATTTGTTGTTCCTCTACTGAACATAAAATATCTCTTTGCAGGAACTTATCAGAACTTTATGTATTACCTTCCCCCCAGTTTTTTTTTTTTTTACAAACATTAGACATTAGGCAGCAATTTCCTTATTACCTGCAATATCTGAATAATTTAAAGTTGCTTTATTCAAGCCTATTACAACCCACCTTGTCCCTTGCCAAAAATGTGGGACTAACTCCAAAGATATTATTTTTAAAATATTGGTAACTGGTTAGAGTTTGATAGCCCATAAGGTCATTCATTGAGGTCATGACATATAGATATCTACCATGGGGAAATGATAAATGCTAGATAAAATATATCAGGTGCAAACAAAATTCTCCCATATCTCTACAGTATTAACTGTAAAGACAACCTGACATCAGAGTTCAGTCCAGAACAAGAAAAACATAAAATTAATCTATTTCTGTTTGATTAGGCAAAGACGCAGCTTAGATAATCTAAGTGTACATTCTACACTGAGCAAATAAACTTAATACATTAAATGAGCAGAAGATGAGAAAAAAAGACTTTCATGGGGATTTATGAAGACTGAAGCAGACAGAATCTAGAGCAGCTGTGTATGGCAACCAATCAGCTTCTCTCTTTCATTTTCAAAGCTTAACAGAACAAGGTGAAGATAAAAGCTTATTGGTTTCTATTTGCAACTGCTCCAGATTCCGTCTGCTCCAGTTTTAGTAAATTCCCCCCAGTGTGCTTTAGATGTGTTACATAAGCCAGTTTGACTGCTAATAGGTAGTGCTCAGCTAACTGGTGTGTGGACTCTTGGGACCTAAAAATAAACTTCCTAAATTTGTTTACACCAAGAGATGATAAAGGCTAGCACCAAACTGGGAAATGTATTGCCATGAGAATTGCTTTTAACTGCTCTTCAGACATTGATAAGCCCAGAAATCTTTCCCAATTTTCATCAAAATGGTCTCAGCTTTTCCCATAATTTTAGGTCAATCTATGAACCTACTGTATATCCCTTTGTAACATAGATCTTAAAACCCTGAGTAAATTGATGGAAAGCTAGAGCTAGTATCATATACAGTATCATAAATAGGCAGAATAATAGCCTAAGTCAAACATATTTAGTTCTGTAAAGTGCATATATATTAAGAGCCATGTAGTCTCAACTTTGTTTTTTTGGGGGGTGGGGGGGGGGGGGGCGGTAAAAAACAAA
>NW_017306689.1:593896-627596 GCF_000935625.1 Nanorana parkeri | reverse complement strand
GGGGGGGGGGGGGGGGGGCAGTAGCAAGCCAAAAATTGCTAAATATACACTTTACTTGCTTAAAGAGAAACATGGAATAAACATGCCTAACATAGTCACATATATTATTCAATTCAGTTATTATTTCCAGAGACCCAAACCCCTGATGCAACACTTCCAATAGGTCTAGACACAGCAGGATGCAAACCTTTGTCTAAAGAGAGGGTTTATTTTAAATACTATCTTCCCTAATGTTATTAACCCTGTCATGAAGTATTCTTTTGTTGCACTACTTCTGCCTGGGTGGTGTGGGATAACCCCCAAAGTGTTCTAGCAGATGTACATCTCCAAATGCCCCAATCTACACATTCATGTAGCCTTTGCACATGTCCATTCCTAGAACAGAATTCTTGGAGTACAGTGGGAGGAATAAGTTGAGTGCCAGTCACTTTAGTCATTTTTTAAATTGTATTGCTGATTACATCTAGCAGAGAGGGTTTGGGAACACAGACTACCCAGAAAAAGACTGACAGCACCTCTAGTACTCATTTGGGTACACTATTGCATATCAGAGTAATTGTGTCAGTCAAACTGTTGAAGCAGTGAAAACTGAAAAATGGTCTGGAAAGGAAGGGGGGATGGGAACATAGTGGTATTAAAGTGGTTAGTAAAACACAAAAAATGCTAGAGATACTCCACCTTAAGACAGGGTCCCTAAATTTTAAAATTGTGAGATGATATTAGGTTTATTCTAGGGGGCCGAATAAAGATGATATATTCACCTGAGCCTCGATTCTGCGGCAAAGACCACTCACCTCTCTCTCCTCCACTATGCTCTGGTGCTGGAATGCCCATTGGCACTCTCCTGTCTAATACATTGTATCAGATGTAATGAATCACAGGACATTAGACCTCAGGAGTCCAGGGGAAAAAAGCTGTGGGGACTGGTCTAGAAGGCGGGTTGGACCATGAATTAGATGATTATGGGGTCTATTCACTAAGCTGCCGAAGGATCTAGCCGTAGCTTCGGCTGATCCTTCAGCTAGCTTCGGCCCCAGGACCCCTTTGGTGCAGTAGAACCGAAGGGCTGCTGTACGGGCTATTCACTATAGCCCGTACAGCTCCCGAAGTTGGCCGAGGGGCTCAGTCGAGCCGAAGGCATATGCTTTGGCTGAACTGAGCCGAGGTGAAAGCCGAAGCTGGCGGAAAGGCTGGCCATTGCCTGGCCAACAGCCTGCTACTGACTGCTGGGCGGAGCCAGCCGTCATCTCACGGCTGGCTCCAGCCACTTGCACAGACAGATCAGCGTCCCTGGTTACCGGGTAACCAGGGACGCTGATCTCCAGACAGCCCAACTCTCCTGGACACTCCGGGAGTTTCCCCGCTATTAGAAACACTATCTCCCAGAAAGTTTTACTCTGCTCGATCGAGCAGAGTAAACCTTTCCCTGCTCTGTTGTCTTTTTTTTCTTTCTTCTGACATCGGAGCCGTTGGCTGCTGTCAGAATAATAAAAAAAAAACAGCATAGGAATGCATAGCTACATTCCTATTGGCTATTTCAATTTGCAATAGACAATAGCAAACTAGCCATTGCACCGCCCACTGCTGCTGTCAATCAGCAGAGGGGACCTGAAGTTCTCCATCAGGTCCCCTTCTAGTGATTGACAGCAGCAGAGGGCGGATGCAATAGCTAGTTTGCTATTGGCTATTGCAAAGTGAAATAGCCAATAGGAATCTAGCTATGCATTCCTATGGTGGTTTCTTTTCTTTTTTTTTCTGACGGCAGCAGAACTGCCCAGCCAATAGAAAACAGTTGGGCGGAGCTAGCTGTCACTGCTAGCTCTGCCCAATCATTTTTTATTTAATTGTTTTGACTTTTTAAACTATTTTTCTATTCTGCTCAATACCACAGAAGTACCGAGCAGAATAGCCGAGCCGAGTGCCGCTCGGCGGCATTCGGCTATTCACTCACTGCTGTTCGGCATCTATGAGAATAGGCCGAATAGCAGCGAGTAGCCTGCCGGAGGTTCAGCTCAGCTGGTCTAGATGTTGGATCGGCTGAGTTGAACTCCTTCTGCACTTCGGGTCAGCGAACATGCTCAAGTTCGGCCGACCCGAAGCCACACAAAGCAAGCCGATGTACGGCTGATTTCAGCCGATGTACGGCTGAAATCAGCAGTACAAGCCTGAAGTGAATAGCCGAACACTGTTCGGCTGGGGGGTTTGGATAGAGTAAAGGAAGGTTATAACCGCTGTTAGCTTGAAGTGAGAAGAACTCCCTCAGAAGTGAGGGACAACACTGGTGGTCAACAGGGTCACCAGAATTAGTTTCCCCATTGGAAGATTTCCCTTCTGTTCCTGTTCTGCTGACAACTTGAAAGTGGTATTTTGTTTAACTTTCAGTGATAACAGTCACCAGGACAAATAAAGAGGTTGAATCTCGCTAATGTGGACACAGACAGAAATAAAAACCCAACAGGTGTTCTAATCCTTTTCCAAAAATTCCAAAAAAAGCTTTGCCTTCAGTTGTACTTTAAAAATAAATTTTTTAGCTTGTGTCTCCTGGCTGTTTTTTTATGTTTTTCCACTTCATGTCTTATTTTAGTATTTAAATATTTATGGACAACTTGGGGCTCCCGTGTCAGATATATTCAGGGAACTTTAGTTGAAATACTTCAGTAATACAAGGTAGGCTTTCACCCTTTCCCTCAGGGCCCCTTTGCCTCTGCTACCTATAAGCATATGCCTTCTGTGCTAATGGTAAATTTAGCCCAGTCTGTAAAGATGCCCATACACCTTACAACCATCGCAAGACTTTTGTCTTGCGATGGTTGTAAGCTAATTAAAAGCTTGTACGATCTGCCCATCTTGGACAGGCAGATCGTACTTGCGATCATTGCAAGCCCGCCCCCCTGAGGGGCGGGCTTCCGATGACTGCATTGAGGGGCGGGCTTCTGATGACTGCAAACGGGCAGTGTGCGCTTGTGCAGTGTGCGCTTTTAGTAGAGACAAGTAGGCAGCTCCTCCTCATTATAGCAGAGTTCAGTAGCACAGACAGGTGGAAAGATGTGTATTTACAATGCTCTTTGTGAGAATGATTCACTTTACTATATTTATGGAGGAACAATGTTGGAAACCTAGGACAGGTAGTGTGATAGGACCATAGATCACCTACCCCTCTTACCCCACATCTCAATAACATACCGGAAAGGTTTTCTGTAGTCCACAGACTATGAACAGGTCTTAACATTTCTTAAAATAACACTGCATAGTGCCCAGGACATCACTGAATTTCTGAAAGGATAAACAGGTGTTTTCAACACTTATTGATCAGATATAGAAAACTGCTTTGAATTGTATATTTACCAGATCAAAAGGGAGGCAAATAGGAACAGTTCAGTTTAAGATTTACATACCACTTTAAATGCACTGCAAAAAAATATTTTTTTCTTCTGGAAAAATTCAAACATTATTCATGACCTAACAGATGGTCCTAGTACATATGTAAATGTAACCAATATTAATAGCAACTAAATATGGGTAAAATACAGAATTATCTATGCTACATCCTATTACCATCTGCTTATGTTCAAGGTGTTTTGTTATATGCGTATTCATTTTCGCCTTGTGTTATCATTTCGTTAAAAGTTTACATCTCATGAAATTCATGGTGGCATATTTCCCAGTCAACCCATTAAAAGTTCACAATACATTCCACAGTCAAACACAGCATTGGATGTAAAGTGAACCTCACATCATAAAATATATTTTTTAGCATTCATGGGCTACAACTAATGTTTCCAAACTCTTAACTGTTCATAACCATAATATACTGTACATGTTTCTCCATGGAGGAAATGAGCCTGAAAGGGTGCCCTTTAACATATATTTTATTGGGTGTGAAATTATGCATGTTTAAAGTAAAATACAACTATATATTCTGGAACTATTTATTTGGACACACCCCTGTTTGAGGACGGTTGTAGGGATATATTGTCCTGGGGCCATGGTAGCTGCTTTTTAGTGGAGTGTTTTTATAGCTATTTTTGTTAGTTGTATGTACAGTAATATCTTTTTGACATTATGTGATTAATAATTATTAGAGCATTTACACTATAAGTGTTTTTGTGATTCTGATGGGATCGGTAATTCTACTGTATTAACTGTCCTGATAAAACAAGTGCTGGCTAGTGAGAACCATATGTACAATAATAGTTACAATTATATGCACTGTGTATCCAGACTAATACAGTGCAATATATATGGTGATATAGAAGTTCATAGGCAGTGGATGTTCTCCTTGGCCAACCCAACTACCCCATATAGTAAAACCAAAATGATATCTCAAAATGATATCTCAAATACACGAAACATGTTAGTATTAAGCATTTGAAAATCAAGCATAAACCGAAAACAACTATAATATTTAAAAAATTATACACACACTCATACACATGAGTTTAACTGCTCCCTGTCATAAAGTTACTTTTGTGAGCATCTTAGGGGATTGTGTAATGGTGGCCCCACCACAGGGAAGAGGCATTCCAAGGGGATGCCTCATGATCCCTTAAACAATGCACAACCCTCAGGTAAATTATAGGGATCTCAATTACATGTAAACAATTGGCCTACTCTGCCTGGTACTCTTTTGATTGAAGGTCCTGTATTGAATTTAACTATGGCTACCATAGTTTATAGAATCTTGGGCACATGCTCTGCTGGTATAGATAAATTTAGGTTTAGTCATAAGCTTGTTATCAAGTCATATTATGTGGTTGGTTTGGAGCGGGGTAGAATCTTTCCAATTTAAAACAATTACCTTTCTAGTTCAGAAAAGTATTAAGTGGAACATAGTTTTTTTCGGCTGGCAGAGAATACAAATGATTTTTTTACAAGAAACATAACAAACAACTTGGGGCTTTCGAGGTGCCAAGAACTGAATGACAATATATACCTAAATTCTATTTTTTATTGATATAAATATATATTAAATGTTTATAAAAACAAAAATTGCCATGGGTCCATTTTGTTTGTTGCAATCAAATATACATGTACAGTTGACTGCATCAATATAACAAATAATGTACTTAATTGTACAGACTCGACGCGTTCTGCATTATTGCTTCCGTAAGAGTCATAAAAATCCTGCAGTATTGCTTCCGCAAGAATCCTAAAAATCCATAATATGACAATTACATTGTGTACACCCTATGTTTCTTGTGGTCTAATCAGGGGTGTGGTGCCATGCTTCTGCATCTTCATGCCCCTTGCTTTATCAAATCGCTATTGTTATAAATTATTTATTTAGGCCCAGAAGACAGACCTCCAGAGTTAGGTGGCCTGTAAACCCCAATCTAGACCCTAATAAATCATGCAGCTGAGTCCATAGGATGACACAGCAGGAGAAGTCCAAAAGGTAGAACATCAGCTGGACAATTAGCGCACTGATGGCAAACATCACTGGAAATGATCATGTTATGAATATTATTCTAAAGATTATGTTCCCATGATTCCCATTAGGGATGTTCAGATACCAGTGGCGATACTTGGCATTTTCATGAGAACTACTAGTGTTGCAGCGGTTGCAGCTGGGACCTAGCTCTGGCACTCCACCACTGTCCTGAAATCATTAGTCTGTATTGTTTTAGAAAAACTGTCACATGAAAACAAAAAAAATGTATCAGTACTTGTACTTGGAAAAATGCATCCCTTATATATTTATAAAAAAAAGAATCCATTAAAATGGGGAAGCACAAATCCCAGGAGCTCCGTGTGCTCCTTAAAAATGACAGCTGCCTCCTAACTTTTGAATTTTTCTCTGGTCTAGTCCTGGAGCTGGAAAGTATCTGTACATGTACTTGTAGTTGTACCGAGTACGATACTTGGTATCTGAACATCCCTAATTCCCATCATTATTTTTCTGAGTTTTTAAAGGTCTGGATGTTTTTACCCAAAGAGTCCATTCTCTTATCACTTTACAGTACTTCTTGAAGAAATAGGCATTCCAACATATCCTTGATTTGTGTTCAAATCAAAATAATGCATTCAAATGGGGAAGCACAAATCCCAGGAGCTCCGTGTGCTCCTTTAAAATGACAGCTGCCTCCTAACTTTTGAATTTTTCTCTAGTCTAGTCCTGGAGCTGGAAAAGTATCTGTACATGTACTTGTAGTTGTACCGAGTACGGTACTTGGTATCTGAACATCCCTAATTCCAATCATTCTTTTTCTGAGTTTTTAAAGGTCTGGATGTTTTTACCCAAAGAGTCCATTCTCTTATCACTTTACAGTACTTCTTGAAGAAATAGGCATCCCAACATATCTTTGGTTTGTGTTCAAGAAATCCTCCAATGTCACATCCAACCCAGTACCCAGTACATGATGTATCGAAAAGATTGACAATTTAAAAATATCTACCACAACATGCACAGCTATGTATATAAAATTATTAGCACTTGTTAGCTGCAATTTCACAACAAGAAGAAACATATTTGCTAGTTTATCGATGTGAGTACTGGACATCTAATTTGTGCTTAAAAAAAATGTCCAAACCTTTGCACATACTTTGCATTAACAAGTCTTTCACATTTCTGGTACACAAACCATGATATCATTTATACTTTCTGACCTTTTCAATCAGTCCATGTGACTTGTTTCCACCCTTAGCGCATGAAAGGTGCACTTTAATGCACTTACATGTAGAATACAGAATGTATTAAATGCTACCATATCCCACCGCTTCTATTAAGAATTGATGACTGCATTGTATTTCTATATACTGTATACAAATCACTAAAAGAAAAATGTGTAAGAAAATACAATTGCTTTTGTCAAACTTTTACATTTACACATCACATTTCATCCTGAGCTAATCAGTTGCAGCATACTGTAACTATGTATAACAAGTTGTTGGACACAAATATATGGCTAAAATCTACTTTTCATATTCTTTATTTAAAATGCTATTATGTTGTCACAGCCTGTGTTCCTGAAATATGGAAATCAGCAGCTGAAGCAAGCTCTGCCTATTTAGTCATTTCCATTTAACAAGAGCAATTTTTCTACATTGCCTATTTTTACCTAGTAGTAAAGACGGAAAGTTCATAACTGTTGATGCGAACAAGAGTTACTATTATTTTATATTCTTTGTCTGGAAAGGAGCCTGAAAGAAACACAAAAATTTGATATAATGTAAGGCATTCTGCCAGCAATATATATTTAATTTTTCCACAGGTATTGTTAGGGTTGGATTTGTTATGATGTCTCAGCAGGCAACTTCTTTGTAAAGATTTCTACACTTTTAACCTGTTTATATAATGGCAGCGTTACTTGAAGGGTGACACCATGCAAATTTAGCATAAAGGCTGACTTATGTCACCCAGATAGTGAAAAAAGACAGAATAGGCAGACAAACCTCCACCCCACCCCACCCCCCTAACTCATAACCACCACTCATGCAGTTTTTAAATACATTTATATAATGAATATCTCATGATATATCTCATAAATAATTAACACATGAATTGACAATGTGCTCCTAGTGCCAGTGGAATAAAGACATAAGCACTACAAAGACAAATGCCATATCTATTTTATATATCCACAGAACTTAATGAAAAGAGATGTAAAGAGAAACAAAATTTTATATTGGCAGACTGCTTACATACCTACAGAGGCGTAACTAGAACCTTCAGGGCCCTGGTGCAAGAAACCATGAAGGGCCACCCCCACCGCCATGGGAAGACACTATAAACAGTCACCGTGTGGTTAACAGGAAGGCTGCCGAGGTCCCCAGCAAGCGCGGGACCTCAGGCAGCCGCTTCAGTTTAAAAATGTAGTGCCGGTGTTCTGTCGAGAACGCAGATGCTGAGATCAGCAAATTCAACTAGGTTGGCGTTCTCAACAGAACACCGGTTTCTGCGCTTAGCATCGGGGCATTTTCATGAGTACAAGTACGAGTAAAAAATGCCCAGTATTGGCACTGGTGCATCCCTACTTAATAATATAATGTATTGCTGGGACAGTAGTATTGCATGGTTGATTCTATTCTGCATTGCTGTATAATCATTATACAGCAATGCAGAATGCCATCGGCTATGCAGGACTACAAGTCCGAGCAATATATTATAATGAAAATCAGCAATGCTTCTCCCCATCCCGGTCCAGCCTTCACCAGACTTACCTCTCCTGCAGGACCTTCTTCCGTGTCTCAGAGGCCGGGGGCAGGACTAAGCGAAGAGGGTCCTCTCCCACACAGTAGAATGTGCTGCCTGGAGGTGCCTGCAGCACATTCTGCTTGACAGGTGAACGATCACCTGTACAGCCTTTCCATCCCCGCCGCACGGGTGGCAGAGCGGTGGGAAAGGAGCGGCCCTATTGGGGAGGGGCCGGCATGAAGGAGCTGCGGGCCCTCTTCTTCCTATCTGCCCCCAGGCCTAATGCCAGGGCTCGGTCGCAATTGCGACCGCTGCGACCCTTGTAGTTCTGCCAGTGCATATCTATAAACCGGAAAGCAAAAGAAAAGCAGACTGGAATAGACAGAAAAGGTTGAAACTGTGAAAAGATACTCAGCAAATAGGCCATGAAGGGGATTGTAAATAGTAGTCTGCTTTTTCTGACTGACTTCAGAATTAGTTACTGGATTGCTGGAAGGAGATAGCAGCAAATGGTGTTATTTTAAGTTTTAAGAAGATCAAATGAGGTTTGTACACAAAAGTCTCCAGTACTCAATATAGCATTATTATTTTGGTGTCCCCAAGGGGCTCTGCATCTGATGTATAGCTTCTTGGGTCCTCAATTATCTTTCCTCCTCCATGCAGGTACTACTTCATCAGAAATCAGGATCTGCTCTTCCAGGTAAACCCAGGAACACTGATATTTATCATTCTGAAAATTGTACTTGCAAACCAGAAAATGTACTCAATTATGACCATTTCAGGAGAGATTGTGACCTATTATTGGTTGAATACATCTCAGAAGAACAAAAACAGGCAAGGGGTCATGAGGCCTGCAGTGTTCAGTGAGGTAAGGAAAGTCTTCCTTTACAAATGTACCTTTTTAATATATATTTTTCTCATACATCCATCCCTGCCTTGGTCAAGCAAACCCAGGCAGGGATGGCAATGCAAATTGGGTCCTATCCTTAGGTTGTTTTAAGGGTTAGGATGTATTGCCTAAGTAAAACCAGAAAGAGTTACTTGCAAAATAAGGCTTCAGTCTCAGACACTTGCATCACAGAGGTGATGGCTACAAGGAAGACCACCTTGTAGGTGCAAGTAGAGAGTGGAATTTCTCTAATGGCTTCAAAAGTTGGTTTCTGAAGTGCAGACAGAACCAGATGTAGATTCTGCATAGTCACAGGGAAATTAACAGAGGGAGCTGTTATTACCTCTAAAAATGTCTTAATCAAGGAGTGGGACCAATGGGAGCAACTATCTCTGAAACAAGATAGAAATGGCAGAAACCTAGCCTTTAATAATGCTTAAAGGAGAACTATGGGGCAACATTTTCCCCCATAGTTCTCCTCACAGATACTGTGTCCTCCGGTGACCCAAAACTCAGGATATAGCTGGCTATTGCCCACTATATCCTGAGAGCACCGTAGCCAGGACGGATCCTGACAATACTGTCGAGATCCACCTTGCTGGCTGACTGACAGTGGGCTCTACCTATCTAGAGGCAGAGCCAGCTGTGCTTGCCCTCTCCCCCAACCATTCTTCCAGTCAGCGCTGGAGAAACATAGATATGAGTGGGGAGAGGTAGCAGAGTCACCGCTTTCTGCAGGGAGAGGATCAGGGAGTCAGTGACGGAGATGTGTTTTCGCTGACTTCCAGATCAATAGAGCAGACCTGTGACAGCTTTGTCACAGGTTGGCTTGACTTATAAGGATGAGTGTTTTCACTTATTCCATAATTCTTCTTTAAGAGCCAAATGCTTTCATATCAGCTGGTGAAAACAACCCCCTTTCCCTAGTTTATGGTCTCAGTTTGTCCCTCAGTAAATTTTTGCCACCTGCCTTTGCTATTTTTTAATGTCTACTTAAACATTATTTGCAGATTTCATTTTTATATCATTTTTATATTTGTTTATTTTTTTAAATATATTTTTCTTTGTAAGACCAACCCTATCCTGGTTAAGGAAACACAGGAATGTCTGGATTTACATCATGCAACTTTGCCTGATGATGTTTCCTCACCTCCATGATGACCCAATGCCCAATCAATGTTTCTCTGCTGCACTACTGCCACTAAATGACAGCCATATCCCCAACTCCTGGGTGAAGTAATTAACCAAATAAGCAGTGCATTATGGTTTCTTGATTACTTGGTCAGTGGCTCCCATCCAACCCTCACACCTCAACCCCCTACATATTGACCAGCTTTAAAAAAACAAAACTTCTGAAGCTACATTTTACTCACACAAATCAGCCATTATGTATTTAATTGGAGCCGTTTCCAGGAGTGAAGATGCAGAGCTGTGGTTTATGCAGATGCCCACCCGCCCCTGATGTCATAATGCTGTGCAGGCCAAGATGACCCTGCAACTGGTTAGCCAAGAGCAAATGTCCACATCATCCAGGCAGTGATGTGAACACCTGAAAAAATAATCCTCATCTCTCCAGTAAAGAAGATATAAGACTTGGGACCCAGTGCATCACCTGACTACAGATTTGTGTAAAAGGGGCTTTTTGCCCATGGTTTTTTAAAATCAATATGGAAATTATTTGGGGGGGGGTGGGGGAGGGCGTCAAAGGCAAAGAGGGACTGAGTGTTAAGTGCCTGGAGTTAAATGTATTAAAACAATAAGGTCAGCATGAAAGCCAGACAGATAGCATATGCAAAATGAGAAGCCAGAGCTGAGAACCTCCTTGTTTCTTTTACGTGTTCTTTAAAATATAGTTTTAGCCATCTATGGGTCTAATAAGATCTAGTGAATATAGAACACACATCTGTTAGTAATTGTAGTGTATCTGATCTTGATTTTAAAGACTCCATTAGGTCATTTTACATATATTTGAAAGGCAAATCTCCTCATCCACATTATAAATAAGTAACTTTAGTTTCCATACCATAACCAGATAAGGAATTTCTTGTCCAATTCAGACCTTTAAATTTCAGCCATTAAAAGGTCTCTGGAAAGATTCTGTATGTCACATGAATTCCTATGCTTGTGTGTAAATATGTTAAGTCCTTCAGTCATCTTTAAGTGACAGCTAACAAAAGCCATATAGTTTATGGCAATTTCTAGATATGTTCTGTGCTGCCACATGAAAATATCCACCAGTATCACCAGTTATCTGATAAAAGTCAGCTCTCCTTAGTCTCCTATAAATGGTCTTATTAAATGGTTCAATCAAAGTAATAGTGCTAAATAAAGTCAGCTCTTTCACATGAGTCAGATCACTTAAAATATATATACCACATTTGGATTAAATGTCATTTGTTAACTCCTTCCCTACCAGCTCACACATACTGTATATGCCGTGGCACAAAGGTGAGCTTCAACACCCGGCTAACACATATATGAATCCACTGTTGTTTGCTGAAAGCATGCTCAACGAGGACTCAGCAGAGTGACCGAGGTGTCATTGACAGCTCCTGGTCACCATTTATATTTGGGTGCCAGGGGGAACTCTCGTCCCTGTCACAGATAGCTGTCACAGCAATCACATGACCAGGAGCCTGTCCCCAGCTCTTGTTGTTGCACTATGTAGTCTAAAAAAACTGCCACATTTTTTATTTCCATAAAATACTATTTTCCCCTTTATTGGATCTCATTGCTGCTGATTATCAAGGGTGCCTGTAACAGCATAACAATGCAGGACAACAATTGGGAGACAGTCATCCAATAACAAAAGGTGTCTAAATGTTATAGGATTACCAGGTTTTACTTTAATGAAAGATGCAGATTTAAGAAGTTGAAATAACCTTTTATCCCCTTTATGACTGAGCTTTTTTCTGTTCATCAATGACGGACGCACTTTTTATATTTTTGCTATGCGATTCTTCCACGTCAGTAAAATACTTTCTTACAAAGTTCACCCACACATATTATATATTGCTATTTTGAGTACAGATAGGGCTATATAATTATATCACATATGTGTGCCTAACGCCTCACTTAGGATAAATAAAATATAAAAAAATTGAAAAAACTTAAAGAAAATACCTTTTCCCCAGTTTATTTTAATTTTTTTTTTTTTTTAGCTGTGCTATTTAAAAAAAATAATAATTATCAAAATTAATTTATTCGTCCTTTATTTGGAACTAGGATTTTAGAACATTTTCTGGACTTTTCAGCCTAAAACTAAAAGCTAACATTTTAATTTTTTTTTCTCTAAAAGGTAATAGTGGTCACCTGGCATACAATGTCACTGTCACTAAAGGTGGCCATACACCTTACGATTATCGTACGATAATCGTATGCGATCGACTTTTCGTAAGACAATGGTAACGTGTGAATAGAGTGCCCGACCGATAGTACTGTACAATCGTACGACTTTTGAAGGTCAAGCATGTTTGAAAACTTTGGTCGATCGTACGATGTTCGCATGGTTGGTGGCATTCCCGTCCATCAAAAGTCGTACGATTAACACTGCGCATGCGCAAACTAGAATAATTGCGGTCAATTACCGCAAGTCGTCCAGGTGGTTTTTTTAAACTACCGTACCAGGTTTTACTTTAATGAAAGATGCAGATTTAAGAAGTTGAAATAACCTTTTATCCCCTTTATGACTGAGCTTTTTTCTGTTCATCAATGACGGACGCACTTTTTATATTTTTGCTATGCGATTCTTCCACGTCAGTAAAATACTTTCTTACAAAGTTCACCCACACATATTATATATTGCTATTTTGAGTACAGATAGGGCTATATAATTATATCACATATGTGTGCCTAACGCCTCACTTAGGATAAATAAAATATAAAAAAATTGAAAAAACTTAAAGAAAATACCTTTTCCCCAGTTTATTTTAATTTTTTTTTTTTTTTAGCTGTGCTATTTAAAAAAAATAATAATTATCAAAATTAATTTATTCGTCCTTTATTTGGAACTAGGATTTTAGAACATTTTCTGGACTTTTCAGCCTAAAACTAAAAGCTAACATTTTAATTTTTTTTTCTCTAAAAGGTAATAGTGGTCACCTGGCATACAATGTCACTGTCACTAAAGGTGGCCATACACCTTACGATTATCGTACGATAATCGTATGCGATCGACTTTTCGTAAGACAATGGTAACGTGTGAATAGAGTGCCCGACCGATAGTACTGTACAATCGTACGACTTTTGAAGGTCAAGCATGTTTGAAAACTTTGGTCGATCGTACGATGTTCGCATGGTTGGTGGCATTCCCGTCCATCAAAAGTCGTACGATTAACACTGCGCATGCGCAAACTAGAATAATTGCGGTCAATTACCGCAAGTCGTCCAGGTGGTTTTTTTAAACTACCGCTGATTGAAGCTTGCGATAATCGGGGCAGGATGGGGCCATCTTACGAAAATCGTACGACGGTTCGATCATCCGACGAAAAGTTTCATCCGATAATCGTAAGGTGTATGGGCACCTTAAGTGTCACTACTGACAGGCAGCCGAGTGAATAACCGAACCTAAGTGAAGGGAGCCGAACGCCGTTCGGCTATTCAAATCAGCCGATGTACAGCTGATTTCAGTCGCACATCGGCTGGCTTCGGCTCCCTTCACTTCGGTTCAGCTGAAAACCATCAGTGCGTCGAGTAGAATGTCTGGCAGTTCACTCGCTGCTGTTCACCCCTATTCTCATAGGGGCTAAATAGCAGTGAGTAAATATAGCCTAATGCTACTGTGCAGCATTCAACTTGGTTATTCTGCTCGCTACATCCGAGATAGTGGGCAGAATAGAAAAATATATGTAAACAAAAGGGGAAAAAACAGCATGGGGTTCCCCTAACCATACCATGCCAGACCCCAATTAAAAATGTAAAAAAAAAGTGTGTGGGGCTCCCCCTAAAAGACATACCAGGCCCTTTAGATCATGTAGGAATTTTAAGGGGGAAACCCACCACCAAAAGATGGGGAAAAAATGTGGGGTTCCCCCTAATATTCCCCAAAAGAACTTTAATCTGGACACTGGCCTGGCAGGGCAGGAAAGGGGGGAGACGAGCGAGCGCCCCCTCCCTCCACCATACCAGGCCACATGCCCTTGACCTTGGGAGGGTGCTTTTCCAGGGCTGATGTCATGGCTGGCTCCGCCCATTTGTTGTCATGCAATGACAGGCCACTGTCCTCGCCCTGTCATTGCATGACAACAATTGGGTGGAGCCAACCGTGACATCATGGCTGGCTCTGCCTATTTGCTGTCATTTAGCCTGGACCTTTCAATAGCGATTTGATAGGTGGCAGTCAAATGTCAACAGATAGATGGAGCCAGCGGTGATGTTACTGCTAGCATGGCCTATCTGTTTACATTTGTTCAGCACCTGTCAAAATGCTCATTTTGGGGCGGGAGTTCATTGCAAGTCGGATCGGCGGGCATCAGGACTTTTTTTTATTTAGATGAGGTGGCGTCATCATGGACATTCCTGTACTATGTGATTGACCTTGAATTGCAGCGTTGGATCATTTTTTATTTTATTTTATTTGCTCCCTCTTTTATGGTAGGATGAGCTCTGCCATTTTCAACTTCTAACATGGATCCAAAAAGGTGGCCAACCAGTAATATTATCTCACCTTGATGGTTTGAATCCTTTCACAGGCACTGCAGCATCAATGACCCCCATCAGCCACAAATTTCTGGAGGCAGAGGAGGCAGAGGAGACAGAGGATTCCTCAGGGCAATGTTGTCATCAACTATCTCTACCAACAGCTCCTGGGTTTTTGGAGGGTTGAAACATACCCCTGGACGCCTGCCCCATGTCATCTTCCTTACTGCCAGGACTGCAACCCTTCTCCTTCTTGTGCTGCTCCTGCGCCAGGTGCTGCCTCACAGGGATGGAGTCAGGATAAAGTGGGTGCTGAGACACCAAGAAGTCCTCCTCTTCCTCCCACTGATGTGCCTCCAGTGTCCAGTCTATTTCTCCATTCAGCAGGAACACCACAGGGATTTGTCACAATTTGAAGAGGCAACCAGAATGATGAGCCTTGATGAGACAGGGATTAGTGACTCAAACACTACATGCGTTCTGAGTGAGAAGCCACTGGTGTGGTTACGCCCAGATCCCCTTAGCCAATCCTCATGCCATACTGACAAAAATATTTTTCGATGGGTTACTGATGCAAATACAGCCAAGGTGGAGTTCAAGTGTGTGGGCATATTTGGGGGTTTGTAGGCCGGTAGAGTTGACACTAAAATTTTAGCCAGACAAATGCTGGTTGGGATGACCACCTGTAGTGGCTACACACTCTTCTGGCCTGTCTTAGTAAGGTACCCTGGCTTCAAGGATCTTCTAAGAGTCACTGCACCCCCAGCCTGAGGATATATGCACTTACGGGTGGCTGTGTGGCGGGGATGGAGAGGCTGTCACCAGTCATGCAGAATGTGCCAGGCATCTTAGCCCCGCCCCCTGGCCACCTAGACACAGAAGAGGGTCCTGCAGGAGAGGTAAGGTAAGTCTGGACTGGGAAGGGTGTGGCGCAGGGAAGGTGGGGGGAGGGATGCTGGTGGTATTCTGCAGTGCTGTTTTTTTATTATAATGTATTGCTGGGACTTGTAGTCCCGCATAGCTGGTGGCATTCTGCATTGCTGTATAATCATTATACAGCAATGCAGAATACCACCAACTATGCGGGACTACAAGTCCCAGCAATGCATCATATTTTTAAGTAGGGATGCACCAGTGCCAATACTGGGCATTTTCACGAGTACTCATACTTGTGAAAATGCCCCGATACTAAACGCAGATGCCGGTGCTCGGTTGAGAACGCCGATGTAGTCGAATTTGCCGACCTTAGCATCTGCGCTTGCACACAGACCAGTATTATTGAGGAAACGGATTTATTGACAAAGTATTTAGTTTAAATTGTTAATTGTGACCATCAATAATATGACATTCATTATTTACTGCCATGGACGGCATAATATTAATGGTCACAATTAACAATTACAAACGCATACTCAAAAAATGCCAGTTTCCTCGTTAATCCCGTCTGTGCGCAAACGCAGATACTGGGTTGGTGTTCTCGACAGAACACTGACACTAAATTTTAAACTTAAGCGGCTGCCTGAGGTTGTGCGCTTGCTGGGGACCTGGGCTATGACCTGGACGAATGAGAACCTTCACAGACACTTAACAGCACATAGGAGTTGCGGCAGACAAGGTGCAATGTGTTATTACTCAGCCCAGTGGCGTAACAACCGGGGGGGGGGCGCTGGCCGCCGGGCTGTGACTGTAAGAAACTTACCTGGCCGTATCCTCAGAGCCGCGTTCGGCTCCGCCCACTCCCTCGGCGTGACTCCGGAAGCCGCAGCTGTCCCCATGAAGCCGGGAGATTCGAAATGCTCAGTGTCTTAGTATACCTAAAGCACTGAGCATTTCCCGGCCGGCTACCACTGTCACAGTTGCTCCATCCTATCCCTCGGCTCCTACCTTCCACGACGAGGCAGTCTGCCTGTGTGATCTGCAGCCTGTCAGTTTCCCTGCTTGCTGACAAGAGCTCTGCAGTCCGTCCTGTGAGACCTTCAGCTTGTCGGCTCCCCTGTCTGGAGATAGGCAATCTCCTTCCTCTGCATGTTAAACTGGGTGAAGGGGAAGCTGGACACTGCTGCAGGATTTCTAAGCCCAGATCACGGCACTCAGGATGCGCTTCCTTAAAGGCACAGTACACCAGAACAACCACTCTCAACAACTACCAGCCGTGATCAAGAGGAGCAAGCTGTACATTCAGAGCAACTAATAGCAAGTATCTCTTTATATTTCTATCATTTGGACATATGCTATTTGACGTCTGTATAAAGAAATACTCTTGCACAGGCGTTCAGTTATAGTCTCATTGAACTAAAGTTGGAGTCCCCCTGACACTTGCTCATTATTTCTGCTATACTTTAATCGTACGCTATTGATGTCTGTATGAAGAGAGGCAATTGCCTAAGATTTGCAATCCATTCACAAAACCGTTCTTGTCCAAGTTTCTCGTCCAAATCCATTTATTACATTGTAAGAGTTACAGTAACAAGCGAGACCCGGCGAATGAAAGGCTGCAGCGGCGTGGAATTCCGTGTTTTTTTCCGAATTCACAGGGGGGGGGCGCAAAATTTTGTTCTGCCCCGGGCGCCTGTTACTCTGGTTACGACACTGGCCCTAATGGTTTCTTACACCGGGGCCCTGAAGGTTCTAGTTATGCCTCTGGATATATGCCAGGCAAAGCACATATGTTAACTTTCTTTGCTTAAGGGCAGAGAGCACATTGGTATCTTTGTCACACACGATCTTTCCTAGCACAAGGTAGTGTGGAGTTAGCCACTTCTGGGCCTGCCTATGCAGATTTGACAGAATCTCGGCCCCAGTGTGGCTCCTGTCTTCCCAGCATGCCAGCTTCAAAAAAGTGTGGCAGCTTTGTGATGAACAGTCATGCGTTTCCCAATACATGCTGTACCCAATTGACCAATAGATTTACCACCCTTGATACAGTGCAGACAGAGACTGTAAATCACTACAGTGCTGTCTGCAGGATTTGTGTTAAAAAAGTTCTGCACCTGGGGTTACCAGTGGTCTGCACCTGTGGATTGATGTGAATAGGGCTGCTGCTCCCTCCCCTCCTCAGCAAGCTGCCACTGGATGACATCTTGCCTCAGAGATGTAGTGCCTCTCCTTTTCTTTCCTCCTCTACTCCCTCGTGCTTCCGGTTACAGTCTGACACCTTATTATCATCCTCACTCTCCTCATTGCTAGACCGAAATTGGTAGTAAGCTGCAGGAACATCATTGGCAATTGGTTCTCTCCTGTTGCCCCTCCCTCTATGCTCCTGACACTCTCTTTCTCAAAACCAGATTAAATTAATATGAAGTGGATCCTCCTGCAATGAGTGGCTGAAGCTGTACTAAAATAATTTAGCTGACTCAGCCAATTATAAAGGCTTGGTTATCCACTCTACCACCTCCTCATTGCATTGCTGGAAATGAAAGGTAGATGTGCCCTGTCATTTTTCTCACTACTCTAAGGCCTTGTTCACACCAAGCACAGAGTAGGTGCAGAGCAGAGCAGTTGCAGACCGGATCAAAACTGCGTCCAATGTATTCCAATGGTATTTTTTGCAGCAGGCCCTATTTTACCTGCTCTGGATCTGCAAACGCATCAAAAACGCATGCAAATGTCTGGAACGCACTGAAAGCCCATGTTAAACTAAAAAAATATATATATATTTATATTTTTTAAAACCAAAAACATCCTGGAGCGCATCAAAAACGCTGCACAACCCACTGCACTGCGTGTGCAGAAACATGAGCGGATCTGCTCTGCTTTTGGTGTGAACAAGGCCTTAATTGTTAATAGGTAATTGCCTGTTTACAAAACACATGCAAAAGTCATTGTTTTGTAACCCCCTTTCACATTACTGGTTGTTAATTAAAGTGATCATATTCACACTTCTATTTACTATGAGATCATTGAATAACTGTATCAACATATTGTGCAATATTTTGTATCATGCACCCATCTTCTTTCATAAAGTGCTAGCATAAATGTTGCCAAAATAAGTTACAAATTATAAACCGAGATTAATTCCAGAAACTATAAATTATTGTATTTTGTTCTTCTAACTCACCATAGAAAGGTGTGCCATCTAGTGGATGCAGCTCAAAATACAAAATAATGGTTTAAACATTACAATATACTGCACATGTGTTCTTAACAATGTGCCTAGATTTAAGTTTTAAAAAAAATACACATACATTTGTAGAACATACTGGGTGGCAGTTTCTTTAGCATAATACTCTATCATACTGCAATGTGATTTATTGCAGTTTATGTAGTAGAATAATATGTGAGTTTAATCACATTGTGGTAATATTCAGCAATTTAAGATCAGATAGGCAATTTCAAGAGTGCAAAAGTGACATATGTACATGAGCTTGTTGCGGTGCTTTTCTTTCCTATGTGACAGAACCAGCTCACTATTGATATTCATAGGACAACATTTGCCATAAATGTGAGAAATGGTTTGGCAAAACATTGCATGTAGTTACACTCTTCTCTCAGTATAGAAGCAAGTTACAGCATATTCTATCAAATGTAACACCATTTTTTTTATTTACAAGCATTATGTTTAAGAATCCTTTCACCCCTATGCACATGCACTTATGAGTGTTTTATATTAAGTGTTTTTTACATGTGACTTTATATGTCCACATTTTAAATTTGCAGACATGGTTTTTTTTCTCATATATCTTAGTAAAGTAGGGGAAGCTCTTTCAACACTGAAAGTCTTCATGCTGCCAAGCTGCAAAACATTTACTAGCATTCTTTCTTTGCATACTTTCATATTTTACCTTTCATTCCTATGGACTTGAATACACAGAACTGCTTAAAATAGAAAATGTTCATGCACATCTGAACATTTCAGAAATTTGCATTACAACTCAAAACATGCATAATTTAATTTAATAAAATGATGTTAAAATGCATTCAATAGTGTTTCAATGTACATTACACGGGCATGATCCACTGTTGTCACCCTAAAAAACACACAGGATTCAATTAATTACAATAAAAAACATGCATTAACTGCATGGGTATACAATCATATTAATTAGTGTACAATACATCTAAATAATATTTAGTAAATGCATCTCTGGCAGAAATTACACCCTGCAATTTGTGTGGATAGGTTACTCTCAACTTTGCACATCTAGACACTGAAGTTTTTACCTATTCCTCTTTGCAAAACGGTCTCTGTCAGGTTGCATGGGAATAGTTTATCATTTTGAGTATATCCTTTATTTTAGTAGCTGTAAAAATGTATTTTCCTGCTGGGGAGAATACAGTGCTGACGTGTATATAACACTGATAGTTTCTTGTAGTTTACTGACAAATGCAGACCATATTTAGTGTTTCTTCTGAGCATCTTGCAGAAAATGAAACAATCTAATATATTTATTTTTATTATATATATACTGTATGTTAGGCATTCACCAGTCAGGCCTACTTTCCCTAAATAAAACTGTCCTGCTGCTGGCCGATTTTAAAGTACTGTATTATCTATGGTCTCTTAAATCTTCTAGTAAAATACCTGTCTGTACGCTTTGTCCATACTACTTTTTGACCTATTATGCCTGATGAAAATTGTCTTGCTACTGTATCCTCTGTAGTATGGAAATGCTTGTAGTAAAGGCCCCGTCTGTGTCTCTAGTAAATTTAGGCCTAATCCTGAACAAATTTGTTGGAATTCTTTCACAAAAAAAGAAGGACCCACAGTTTTTTCTGAAATAACTTAATACTGACCAAAGCAAATGGCATCTATCACTGTTTATTTAAAGTAGGGATGCACTGATACTGTTCGAGTACCAATGCCGATACTTAGCATTTTCATGAGAACTACCAGGGTTGCAGCGGTTGCAGCTGAGACCTATCTCTGGTGCTCTACCACTGTCCTGAAATCATTAGTCGATATGATTTTAGAAAAACTGTCACATGCCAATGAACAAAAATGTATTAGTACTTGTAAGTACTTTGGGCAAGTCCCTTTTTATATGTTTATAAAAACAAAATCATACATTAAAACAGAGATGTACAAATCCCAGGAGCTCTGTATGCTCCTTACAAATGGCAGCTGCCTCCTAACTTTTGAATTTTTCTTTAGTCTAGTATTGGAGCTGGAAATGTATCTGTACTTGTACCGAGTACTGTACTTGGTATTGGTGCATCCCTAGTTTAAAGGCTAGGTTTACTCTCCTGAACATGTTCCATGTTACACTCATATTCAGGGTATAACATGGTCAGATCACAACCCCTCCACCCCATCCCATCCCCCATTTTGGAAAAGGTGGATTGAAATGTAATAAAAATGTAAAAATTTAACTAATATTTTATATAGTAAAACAAAAAGGCATACAACATTGAACCATTTATCTATATTTTTTTTTATTGTACAATCTTTTGCAATTTTACACTGCCTTTAAAAAAAATAGAAGACATTAATTAGATTGCAATGTTGCTATTGTATGTAAGCCAAGCTAATTGTAAAAGAAAAAAAAATTATTCCATGGCCAAAAAATATGTGCGATCAGTGTACGCTGTTGCTGAGAGAGTCCATAAAAAAGGTACTGTTCCATAACGCCATGCACAGCTTTAAAGCATCCACCAAGCATGTTATTTAAAAAGGGTGAGGTTTATTTGCATTTGTCATCACCATCATTGATATGATTCTGCCAGTCTTCCTACTTCTGCCCATGCTTCCTGCTCTTTTCAAGATGGGCAAATCGTATTCAAATTAGACAAACCCAAGTTTAGAAGTAAATCCCACTAAAGTATTTTAGTTAAATTCTCACCATTTTTAGGGCTGATAGGCAATAAACAGGGAAGCTCAGTAAAGCTATCCACTGGTTTACACCTCTGGTAGCCTTGACAGACATGCACAGTTCAGTTTTCAATGTTTAAATTTTACCAAGACAGTTAGTTCAGCAATCTAAAGGGATATGGGGGTACGCGTCTAATAAAACTTCAACATTGGTTGGGACTGTGTAGACTGCCCCTTTTACCCTATTATCATCATAAGTCCAGACCCATGCACAAGTTTCTGATACATGTGGTGACTTGTAATCACTTAAGGATAAACAGGGATTACTGGATGCCTACTCATTCACATTGACAATACTGCCACGTGATATCATTATAGTATTAGGGCATTTAGGAAGGTACAGTAGTGACAGTAATATGTGCATTTTTATTAATACTCTCTATTAATAAACTGTTCCTATTTCTGGAATTATTTTATAATTTTAGCAAACAACTAAATAAAACTCACAACAGTATCTTGTGAACATGTTCAAAGCTGATTTCCAGCTTTATTTTCAATCTTACACAACTATAAATGCTCTTTTACGGTACTGAAGTTGCATACTCTGATTTCACTGAACACTTTGAGATTCTCACAGTGTCCATTAGAAGCTGAAGCCAGTCAAATAATATAAATTCTGCAATTATCTATACGTATCTGTTTGTATATTGCCATCACAGAACATTTCTTAAAGTGTCTTTGTTGTCATTTTTCAGATAAGACTGAAGTTCCTCTTTAATACTGTAAATTAACGGTGAACATCTGTACCAACATAACTCCATTAACATATATCACAAGTTAACTTTACTTTTAACTATTATTAATTGATAAATCAGTAAGCAGTCAACATAATTCATTTTACTTCAAGTTTTATATATATACAGATTTAAGCCTGTTAAACTATGTAAGCAACTTTAAGCAGATGGTATGGAATAATAATAAAATATTCTCTGTGTCTTGGTAGTCTGTGCCCGGTCATTTCTGCATTCCTTACTGTCTCATATTTCTGGGTAATGTGTGCCATTCAGTTACAGTCTCTAACCCCATGTCACTATTGTCGTATTGGATGGCTGTCATGGGAGATGCCCAATGGTGCGCCACTAATGAGGCTGTTTAAAGAGCAGCTGGGGATGTGAATTTGGTGGATTAAGGTCAGGGCCAGCAGAGCAGACTGATAAAAGAGACCACGTCTTAATGACTGCCGTCCAGTGGACCCTCTATCCTTCTTAGGCAGGGTGTTCATTATCGTTTATTGTACTTGGATTGTAGTTCAGAAAGACCTCATTAAAATCTTTCTGTTCGCTATTCATGAAGTTTAAACAGATACTTTTGGCTAGTGATTTGCTGCTATTGTGTTTCTTATTCTTTGGAATATTGTACCACAAGAGCTTCCTTGAATATATGATACAGATGTTACATGATAACAGCAAGGATTACAGATGAAAAGACCTAATAATGAGACCAAATTCCTCTTTAAAAGCCACATCCCAGCAATGGGAAGAAGTATACATGGGTACAAGACCATTCAAATACTCAATAAAGAAATAAGCCTTGTATAGATTTTTTTAGAATGAACAAATGCCAATTTGGCTGTATATATAGCTTTCTAGTTATCTAAATACTGAAAAAGTTAAATTTCTTTACTATATTCCTGCTATTTTCTTCTTAAACCTACACATTTGTATACATCATATATGTATTACTTTATGCTTGTATGCAGCTCTAGTTTTGATGATGATATAAAGTATAGAATTTGAATTAATGTTTAAATAGTTAATAGGCAGACCTTGCATATAAATATAAACATTATATTTCTGACTTATTATAGAAACCTGTGCTTGGAGAAATATAGCGGCTGACATTTTTAACCTCTTTCTGAAAATGATAGGTTATCACTGACAGATGTCCTCTTCCTGGTTAGTGTTAAAGGGTATGTAAAGTCTTTTTTTTTAGCTTTGGGTGGAATGATTACATCCCCTATCATGTTTTATTGCTATCTGTGCCCCCAATGTGTCCTGGTGACTATTTTCACTAGAACAGAAAGTGATAGGAAATACAAAATTTTACAGTTGTCACTGCAGGAGGAACAGGAGGAAAAGGGGAATATTCCAATGAAAATGCATCATGTTAATTTTAAAAAGTTCTATAATCTTACGATAACTCATAAATTTCATAGTTGTGGTGTGGTGACTTTTGATTGTTTTCATTTCATTCTTGCCATTGTAAAGGAAGGCTTATCTTTCACTTGCAGTTCCAGCATACAAACGGTTTCTTCATCTTTTGTTTTGCACAATATAATTGGTGTTTGATTGAACACACTAGAAGAGCAATAAATCCACATGAGTTGTGGGAACATATTTTTTTAAAGGGTGCTAGTGACTAGTGAGAAATTAGCAAGAGCATTTTTTTAATGGATATTTAATCAAAAACCATATGGTGACCAACAGCCAAAAAAAAGAAAAAAACTATTTTAAATTCATAAAATGGTCCCATTCACATAGCATTATTTGTTTTAAACAATTAAAAACGGCTGCTTATATTTTAAGTGTTTTATACTTGCTTAAAAATCCTACCTAGCTTCCCCACTATATAATGTAAAATGTTCGAATCTATTATTATTATTATACAGGATTTATATAGCGCCAACAGTTTGCGCAGCGCTTTACAATATAGGGCAGACATTTAAATCACAATACAATTCAAGACAAGATGGTAAGGAGGGCCCTGCCCCTGAGGGCTTACAATCTAAAAGGGAGGGGGAATCTAGTTTACAACTGATAATGAAATCCATCAGCACAGTACAGACAGGGTTAATTAGAGTAAACATAACTTCCCACAGCCCACTCCTTAAAGCTGCCCATACACCTATAGATTATCTGCAGATTTTCTATGGTCAGATGGAAAGAGTGCAACAGATTCCTCCATCTACACTTAACTGTATGGATGGAGGAATCTCCCAATGGGCCAAGCTTCAGTATCTTGCTACTTGGCCCCGCTGGCTCTCAAAATACCTAAACAGTGACTGCACACAATCAGATTGTTCAGGTATTTTGACAGCCAGCGGGGCCGACGAGCAAGATACTGAAGCTTGGCCCAGTGGGAGATTCCTCCATCCATTTCATTATCAGTTGTAAACTAGATTCGAACATTGTCCTAACAAAGGGTTAAAGACTTTGAGGCATAGTATGCTATTGAGAAGAAGCTCAGTTTCACCCTCTTGTTTCACTTTCATACTGCTCAGAGCAGCTTGGAATTTGGAATTTGCACAATGGCCTCCACTAAAGAAACAGCTAAAAGGTATAAAATATCTTTTAAAAAATATTTTTAAGCATGCTGTATCAATGGGAACACATAATAAACATATAGTGGAGTTTTCTCCAATTTGGCTGCAAAAAGTGGAAATATACTTTAAGGAACCTAAAAAATTATCTTTAATAAGATGTCTTTTAGGCATCTTCTGATGTATTTTCTTGATAAAGCTGAAAATCACTCTAACTTAACACAACCGAACCAAAATGTTCATTAGAATGATTACTCTACAAACTAGTACCTGATGGGCTGGATACTCCATCAACAGTGTGTGTCTCATCCCCTACTTTGGGCGTTTTATTAAAGGTGGTCACTCTCTCATAGCTGCAATTTGATTATTCTGTATTATAGATCATCCACAGGAACATGACAACATAGTTTAGTTGTGTAACTACTTTTGGAAAGCTGCAATGTCTGGCAGAAAATGTTTGCTACTGGAGTCCCGAAAATATATAACAAGGCCACAGTGAGATTAATCTTACCTGAAGCCACACAAAACTGAAATGTCAGTCAGGACACAGTTGACTTTTTATACCTATTTTGGTAAATAGCTTAGTTAATTTTTTTGAGTAATTAGATCAAAAAGATTGTTTAAAAGCTGCAGACCTGCCAATAGCCCTTTAGCTTCTGTCCAGCCTGGTGTTTGCTGTTTTCTCTGTGTCTAGATTCCTCTCCTGTCAGAACAGAAATTAAAAAAGTCATTGCCTTTTCTTTGATCTAGTTATTCAGTTAGATCAAACAGCTGGGAAAATAAGATGTTTCAAAGGAGATATTGACTTATTGAATATTGTAAATTGTTAAAGTAGATGAAAAATCATGAAAACTGTAATTAAGGGAAAATACACTTAAACAAAACGACTAAGTGTCTACCAATGACCCTTTGGAATAGCAGAATTTAAAGTGAACTTGAAGAAGAAATATCTTTTTGAATTAGTGTTGTCACTATATAGTAGGCACACTGAGTGTCTGCACATCAGATCAGTTTTTATTGTAAGCAGCCAGAGCGCCCAGAATGCTTGGGTGCTCTCATATGCTATTCCCAAGTTGATGGGTGGAGAGTCTGGCGCTAACAGAGGAATGTACATGAGATCAGGCAAGGAGCTATCCAAGGTTCCAAGGTGGCTCGGCAGGAATAACCACTGACAGATACAGCAGAGCCCTGGGTTCACATCCATATCCTTGCACTCACTTTCAACTACCAAAATATGCCCCTTATTCCCTCATTATCTTACCTTTTGTTTTCGCAGAGAGAAAAAAGTCAGTGAAAAGTAATATATAAAATTTGAAAGCAACAGTACACAAAAATTGTTAAATACCCTAAATACACACAAAAAAGTGAAACGTCTAAAACAAAATAAATGTAAGCAAATTTGGACATTTGGGCTAAGTAACAATGAGAAAAATATAGAGTTTTCTGCAAAATGTTACAGATGGTTGCAGATTTTATTGCAACTATTTAAATGTATCAATTTTGGCTACACCAGATACATATAGAGCAACAAGATTTGTCATCATGGCGATGGGCCACCGTGATTGACGCTGGATCTACACAACTTGATGACTTGGCATATGCTGGATTGACCTTTTGGGACATTATTTATTTTTTTTAAACTTTTTTCGTGCTGTGAATGTCTTTATTTGCTTTTTCATTTTTGGGGGGAATGAGTAGGAATGGATAATATTTTACCCTGTGCACATTTACCAAGGGGGACCTTGTAAAGAAGGCTTCCAGATTCTGCTAAATCCCCCATCCTGCAAATCCCCCATCCTGCAAATCCCCCATCCTGCAAATCCCCACATTATCTTGGGGACTGGATGTGGGAATGGGGTCTATGAGATCACCCAGGACCCCTGGCCTTTTTCATTCAAACAGAAGCAGGCTGGGAATCTATCATTTTGTCTTGGTAGTGAAACTGGTCACTGTGGCAGCTTGGAAACGTCATCAGGTGGCGGGTCGATGTGATTTACATTTGATTTGCATTGATGGAAGGTAAATATTTTACTAAAGCACTTTTTCTTATAGTGTGGGTGTATTTAGTTCTGCATTTTTTGGAATGAGTAAGAAGGGGTACCCTGTACTCATGTCCATAGGGGAAAGGGCTCTTATTATAAAGAGGGATTCTAGATTCTGATAAGTCCCACCCTACAAACCCCCTCATCCCTTTTAGGGGACAGGATGTGGTGATGAGGTCTTGTCCCTTTAATATGGGGGCAGGGTAAAGGGTAATATGGGGACAAGGGGAAGGCTTTGAGGAACCTGAAAGTCATTACTATAACTTAATAGTGTAAGTAAGTTAGGTAAACAATCATGTGGTAGAAAAAAATCTGTTTCTTAATTACCCTATCACATGATTAAAAATGTAAAGCGGGCACAAGATCACTTTATTAATAAAGTTATACTTTGCAACAAACTCTACTAGTAAATCAACTAAATTACGCATTGATGATGATGGTAATTAGGAAAATAACACTGTAAAACGTAAAAAAATTTTATCTAGTCAAAAGTCTCACAAAAAAGCAAATAGATATATACCACCCAAAAGTCATTTCTGCTATATAATAAATAAACAATTAACAAAATGTGCATGTAAATAATGCTGTGCATGAAACACACATCAGGTCATCTAAACATAAATCATACACCAACACTCTCCACAAATCATAAGTAATGTTCTAATATAGTGTATGAAAAATATCAAGTCCTCTTTTTCTCTTAAATTAATCTGTGCTTGTGATATGTCTCCTTTAAAATGGAACCTTTGACTTTAAAAGTTCACAATGCACTGATTCCCTACAAGGAAAATTGTTCCTCCGTTGTAGGATGACTGTGGAACTCCCTTCCCAGGTAATGGTATCAGCTGAGAGAATAGACACATTCAAGAAACTTTTGGATGCTTTCCTCAATGAATATAATGTACAGTGGTATAGGTAATCATACACAGTGGGGTTGATTTACTAAACTTTTAAACACACCACGAATGTGTATACACCTCTGTAGTGTGTTCCCTCCCAGCATGATCTATGGGAGGAATCGAAACACCTTTGTAGTGTGTACACACCCAGCAGGTGTGTTGTGCAAAGCCCTGCAATGAATTGCAAGGTAATGTGGTGTAAATTAGCTCTATGTTATGTTGCTTGCGTTGATGAATGCAGGAATGTAAATGCATGAGCTAACCATTTTTGTCTAAACTGTGAAGCAACATTATATATGCATCATGTGCATGATTTTTCCATATATGGCATTAGTGGAAAAATGCTTATAGAGACTTTTTGGTTGATAAATACGTTTTGCTGTGTGAAAATCACACACACCTGGTGTGTGTGTGTGTTTAGGTTAGTAAATCACCCCCAGTGACTCATACATACACACATAGGTTGATCTGGATGGAATTGTGTCTTTATTCAAACTTAATTATGTAACTATGTACGTATGATGGACCTCTCACAAAAGATCTCCACTATCTTTTCCTCCAGGTGATATTATCAGCAAAGCAAAAGACAGCCCATAGTGCTCCCCATTTCCAAAAATTTAAATGTACTATAAAAATGTATAACATGTACGTTGTATAACACGTACATGTATAACATATAACACTCCTACTGACATAATACACTCCTACTGACATAATGTATGTAGGGCAGAGCTAAGTGGCATGGAAGTGGGTGGAGTTTGATGCCAATTAGGAGCAACATGGTCGCCGCACCTCTCCTATTTAGCAGTTTACCCTCTGTTACTTGAGTGAGCTGTATATCATCTGGTGCATGACTGGTGCACATTTTAATGTGAGTGTTTTATATATATTTTTTGACAGTAAATTTTAACATTGGGAAATGAAGAGCACTATGATCTATCATTTGTTTTGCTTATAATATCACTTGGAGGAAAATATAGTGGAGAACTTTTGTAAGTGAACCACCAGTGGAGAATAGTACGGGATCATCACCTATTAACAGAAGAGTATTGCCACTTATGATTTGTGAAGAGTATTGGTATATTAGTTATGTTTTATGTATGTTTACTGTATAGCATTATTCACATGTATATTTTCTTATATGCATGTTTGTTATATAGCACATACAAATTTTGGGTGGTATATATCTATGAGTTACAAAATATTATTTGCAGAAATCTTTGTTCTTAGAAAAGGAAAGCAATTATTTTTTTGGCGCCATGTGTATGCTTAGCCATGTTTTTATCCCTGTTGGCCTCTGTGTCATCAATACTTATATTTTATTATTGAAGTTATTTTACCCTGGAACCAAAATCAATGCTGAGCTTTGTGCAGAAGGACTGTTAAGGCAGGATTTAGTATGAGCCAAATGTTACATATACCTAGTGATACATACTACACTACACAACAGTGATAAGTGAATGTGCTTGGGTTTGGTTTTGCAGTTTTGTGAAACTCATCATAAATTCCGGAAATTGCAAATTTTAATCCGAACTCTGCTGAAGTAAATGGGAGACAAATCTTTTCAACAATTTTCAAAGCTAATTGGCAAAGTTATTCAAACAAAGGAGGTTGGATGTTGCCATAGGTGACATATGCAAAAAATAAGAAGAAGAAATACCATTCACGGGAGGAAGGGTTCTCTCTTTTATGTGACTTCAAAGAAGACATGGAAAAAACACCAATCCTTCAAATTACATGTTTGAAAAATGCCTTTAAGCTGTATGTGGTTTAACAGAACAGTTCAAATCTCACGGACAGTGTCAGCTGCACCATATCACCGGGCATCACATAATTTACATGTGTAATTTATTTTAATGTTTTATTTTATTTTATTGTATAAACACACGCAGTGCAGTGTGTTCTGCCGCGTTTCTTTGCCACGTTCCGGGCCGTTTTTTTCGAAAAAAATATTTTTTTTAGCCTAAAATGGGCTTTCAGTGCATTCCAGGGCATGTGCATGTGTTCCAGAGCAGGAAAAATAGGGCTTGCTGCAGTATTTTTACATGCTCTGGAACTAGAGCCCAAAATACCATTGGAATACATTGGACGCAGTTTTGATCCATTCTGTAACTGCTCTGCTCCTGGAACACACTTGGTGTGAACTAGCCCATAAAGGTTCCTTGCTCTCTCTTCTTTTGTATGCTCATCTAAAACTTTTTTTAGTTTTGGATACAGTGAAGTAGAGTTACAACCCTTGTCAGGTTTTACTGAAATGCAGGGTTCCATTAGAGATTTGCTCTCACTTACTGTCCTTACTGTTTTACCAGGCAGGACGTGATGTGAACTCTTGAACATCAACACAGTCAGAAACAACTTTTGGTAGATCAGTGGAAGCTAGAGCCCATGTCCAGGGCTGGATTTAGCAAAAGGCGGGGAGCTGTTTTCTAAATTTAGCCCTGCTTTCAGTAAGCAGGGCTAAATGTAGAGCGGGGAAGCCACTCATTTGTTTACAAGTGATCTTGGTGATTTCACCAAGATCACTTGTAATAAGACCCCAAACCCCCCCTCCCCCCCCACTGTGTACATTTCTCATCGCTAGCCGCCTCTCACCTGGAAATGTTTCCCCTCTCAGCTGACACAGGAGTTCCAGCACAGTGCTGTGCTAGAGCTCCTGCATTAGAAGTGACAGGTTCAATAAAGAGAACCTGTCACCTCCAAATGCTATCACACGGGGCCATGTTAGCTCCTGTGTGAGAGCAATAAAGTTAAGTAGAAAAAAAAATTAACAATAAGAAAAAAATTGTTAAAAAAATAATTAAAAATGGTTTTGGAGGGGAGGGGGCGCATCGAGGAACCTGGCCTTGGGGCAGCAGAGAGAGTAAATCCAGCCCTGCCCATGTCTCATATTTATTTATGCAAATTTTCACTAATTTCCCAACTGGTGAATTTATTGTCAGCAAGGCAGAAAGTGAGGAGAGAAAACTTTATAATGGGACCCCAGATAGCAAGATACCTTATTAAAAGGCAGGAATCTTCAATGTTTTAAATGGAATAGTTACTTTAAATCAAATCTTACAACCAATAACCAAAAACAAGAACGTTATTCATTTCTGGAGACCTCTTTTTTTTATTTAGTGTTTAGATTTAGTATTGCCTTAGGGCTATTGGAGACCCAAAAATAATTGTATTCCTTTGGTAAATCCTTAGTGTATTGTATGCCGCTGAAGTCTTTTACTGTTTATGTCTCCTTGAGAACAATCTGTTGAGAAACTCTATGACAAGAGAAATGTAGACTGTCATTGCTGATCACTCCTAACAAAATCTAGTTGCTTGGCTGTAAAGCTAATCCAATGGCTTCAATATGTAATGGGTCACTGTCTTGGAACAAGTACACAGACCAGGAGTACTGACTTTGCTCTGACTTCACTTAATTGGATAGTAGAGGTGTAAAATCTAACTTATGAAGTCCCCATTTGCTCTCTCAATCTCTTCCTGTCAACCCATATCTGTGTTACACTGATGCCACTATGCAATTTTCCAGAGCCTAAATGCTGATGTGCACTACTTGAGCCTAATACTGTATCAAAGATTTAGGTATTTTAAAAAATACATTTAAGGATTTAAAAAAAAAATATATATATATTAACTGGAGGTCTTTCATAGTTACTGCTTACAGAGTGCTGCTTTATGTACTGAATTATATTCATTGATATTTTAAAAGAGAAGTACTGGAAGGTTTTACACTGTTTTACAACACAATTCAAACTTGGAGAAAACAATCTTGAACTAGATCTAATGCCTCTGTGTTTTCAAACCTTTGCCTAACCGTATCCAGGTTCTGTACTGTCACTTTTTCTTATCACTTGCAAGGCTTTCTCTTTTGTCCCTGCTAACACCTTGTTATGGTTAGAGTAGGGGATAAATAATGGAAAATTGTTATCATATACTTACCGTAATTTTCCTTTCCTGGCTCTCCTCATGTCGGCACACTAATGGGTTAACTCCGCCCCCGGATCCCAATAGGACCACCCCTAACTAGAGTATAAATCCCCCCTTCCCACCTCACACGTGTTCTATAGCACGCCGAGCGAAGGCATGGGAGGGGGGTAGTTATGCCGACATGAGGAGAGCCAGGAAAGGAAAATTCCGGTAAGTATATGATAACAATTTTCCATTTTCCTGGCTCACCTCATGTCGGCACACTAATGGGACATAGCTAGCAACAAAAAGGGAGGGACTCATGCCAAAAATATTTTTATTAAGCCTTAGAAGCTGCTGAAGCGAGTACGGACGCCCCAAAGGCTGAATCCGCTGTACTAGATACATCGACATTGTAATGCCGAATGAAGGTATTCGAAGATGACCAACTTGCGGCTTTGCAGACCCCCTCCACCGGAACTTTAGCATAGGCTGCCCAAGACGTTGCCAGTGATCTAGTCGAGTGAGCCCTGATCTCTTGTGGAGGGGGAAGACCCGCTGCTTTGTAAGACAATTGAACAGCTTTCACCACCCAGGTGGATAGGATTCTTGTGGATGCCGCTGCTCCTTTTCTTGGACCACCGGGCATCACAAACAGACTTTCGGAGGAACGAAACTCTTCCGTTCGACGCAAGTACGTGGAAAGTATGCTCACCACATCCAATCTCCCTAGGTACGCTTCTGCTGAAGAAAGCCCCTCTCCTTGCAGGACCGGGAGAACTGACTCCCAATTGAAATGGAAAACTGAAGATACCTTTGGTAGAAAAGACGGGACAGGACGTAATACTATACGGTCCGGGAAAATCTGACAATAAGGTTCCTTGCAGGAAAACGCTTGCAGCTCCGAAACCCTCCTGGCGGAGACAACTGCTGTCAGAAAGACCGAAAGGAGGGTAAGATGGTACAGGGAACAGGATGATGCTGGAAAAAATGGTGCCAGTGATAATGATCTGAGAACCAAAGGCAGGTCCCATTGTGGAAACAGTGGTTTCACAGGAGGCCTCAACTTCATTACTGCTTGCAAGAATTGACGCACGACAGCATGATTAGCCCAACGACACTTAGTTAAAGCTGACAAGGCCGAAACCTGGACTCTCATGGTGTTATAACTCAGCCCAGCCTCCAGAGCCGACTGTAGAAACTCTAGGATGTTCCCCACTGTCGGATCACTGGATTGCCAGCCTTTCTGCGCTGCCATCGTGAGAAACTTCTCCCAGATCCGATGATATGTAGTCTTCGTGGATGGTTTTGTGGCCTTCAACAGCGTTTCTACCACTGCCGCCGGGAGCTGCAACTTTTGTAGCCTCTGCCTCTCAATCTGCAGACCATTAAATGGAGGCGTGCCACATTCGGATGACAAAATTCTCCTTGACGTAGAAGGTCCCTCTGTAGGGGCAAGGATCTCGGAGGCTCGACCAACAGCTCCATCAGAAGTGGAAACCACGGCCTCTTCGGCCAGCATGGTAGAACAGCAATTGCCAGAATTCCTTCTTTGTCGATCCTCTGTAGTGTCCGTAGATTCAATGGTGTTGGAGGAAAGACGTAGACACTGTCGAACTGCCAAGGAAGAGACAAGGCATCCTGGCCCAAAGCCTCCCGGCAAGCGTACCGGGAAAAAAACTCCGGAAGTTGAGAATTGCTCTTGGATGCCATGAGATCTATTCGGGGAATGCCCCATTCCTGGAAGAATGGCCGAAGATACCGTGGGTTCAAAGACCATTCGTGGGGATCCAGAAACAACTTGGCTCAACCTGTCCGCCTGCTGATTCTCCGTTCCCGATTGTCTAGCCTTGCCACCTCTAGGATAGGATGACTGGCCTCCCCGCCAATTGCCAGTGGACCCCCAAAAATGACCTTCCCTGAATCTCCGTTCCCGGTAGATAAGAAGCCGTCGGATCCAGAAGGTACAGCTCTGCCCAGGGAAAAAGAACCGAAGCAATCCTCAGCAAAGCGGAGCTCTTTGTTCCCCCCTGTCGTACCACATAAGAGACCGCCGTCCTGTTGTCCATGCGTAACTTGACCCTCCGACCTTTGACAAGAGGGTAAAAAGCCTTGAGGGCTTCGAATGCTGC